>NC_073695.1:55989789-56154789 GCF_029784165.1 Wyeomyia smithii | reverse complement strand
TATTTGAGAATAATGTTAAAGGTTTTAAATAACAGATGTATGTTCACTATCAAAACAAAACAGTGTGGGTGGAACTTAATTCTGCTTTATGAAAATGTTATGCTCAATGAAAATGTACAATGAAGAGAATGCACTGTGGTCTTTTTTTACGCGGTTGGTTGTACCGCGTTGAAAAAACCCGCGTAAAAAAACCGCGTAATTTGAAAAAAAATCGTAAAAAAACTCCATTAAAAAAAAAAATTTGGTAAAAAATAACAGCACGTTAGTAAATATAAACTTGAAAAATGATATAAAACTGGTAACAAAACACACAAATTAGTTTATAGTGCTTCAAAAATGAAAATTCAATTAAGAACAATAGAATAACTTTTTATAATGATTTTGTCATGTTTTTAAGCTTTCGTGTCTTATTCGGCAGTTAATCGCAACGACCCTGACTCGTATCGTTATACAATAGTTAATGTATTTTTGTTCCTTTTTTCCTAATCAACGGAGATTGTCTATTATTCGATAATAATAGCAAATATATTAAAAACATGCATTATTTAGATTGAAAACGGCGTAAAAATAAACCGCGTTATTTTAAAAAATCGTGTAAAAATAATCTGCGTTATTGCAAAAAATCGCGCAAAATAAGCCGTGTATAAAAAAACGCATAAAAATAACCCGCGTAAAAAAAGACTCCAGTGTATGTTGGGAACAAAGCATTTGAAAGCATTTGAGTTTAAAGCATTTGAAAGTGAACAAGCTACGTGGCGCTTTCGATGTTTTGATTTTGATTTAGGGGCCATCTACATACCACGTTGACAGTTTTGGGGGGGGGGGGGGGTCTTTGGCTAATGTCCACGGTCCATACAATTTATTTAGAATTTATATGGGCAGATGTCCACAGAGGGGGAGGGGGGTGTCAAAATAGTTGAAAATCTGTCCACGTGGTATGTGGATGGCCCCTTAGCACTTTTCTCTCAAGCTTATTTGACTTTGCTACTCCTTCAGCTCTTGTTTCGCATGTAGGGTAAGGAATGGCTTAAGCAGTGGTGCCTATTCTAACCACACACTTAAAATTTATGGTCGGGTCTCGGTAATTTATTGCCGAGAACGGCACCACTGAGTGCTCGGTTAAAAAAATAATGACAGCTGTCACATTTTCCGTAAATCTCGGTTCACCGAACTGAAATTTCCGCACACAATATCCGAAATCCAAGATTTCAGTTAGGTTGAACCGAGATTTACGAAAAAATGTGACAGCTGTCATTTTTTTCTCAACCAAGCACTCAGTGGTGCCGTTCTCGGCAATAAATTACCGAGACCCGGCAAAGTTTTTTAAGTGTGCAGTCGAAGAAAGCAGGCTTCAATCTCCTGAATCTTTACCAATAACGTCAACTTTAATGTAGGAAACGAAAACCTGATTGTTCTGCTGTCTTACGAATACAAAAAATACCGTTAGGCGCCGTACACAAATTACGTAACGCTAAAAACCTAGATTTTAAACCCCCTCTCCCCAACATGTAACGATAAGTAACGTCCGAAATTACTCCCCCCCCCCTAAAATTACGTAACGCTGGATAACCTGCCCCCCACCAAATGTGCAGTTTTGAGGAAACGTCACAGTTACGTAACGGTCTCAACTACCCCCCCCCCCTCCCCCCAATGTAACAATAAGTAACGCAGACTCAACCCCCCTCTTCATGCGTTACGTAATTTGTGTACGACGCTTTAATCCCAAAGAAGTCTGTGAACAAACAATCGAAACAAATCAACCAAATTGCAGCAATTCAGGCGCCACGCCGGGTGCTGAAAAAATCGCCTGCAAAACAGTACTTAATTCTGCTGGTTTTGATAACTTAAACCGATTAAAGTGAAACGGGACGTGGTCGCGATCAACTCGAATTTTGCAATCTAATTTTTTCTTGATTTATGAAGACTACGTACATGAAACTTTGATCAATTGTTTTCACAACTGTTGCATGCCTGAAGTAGCAATTTGAGTGCTGTTTATTTAGTGGAAGCCGAATTTTTTACGCTCAAACTACAAAAGTAAAAAGAACTCTAACCTCAAAATTGTATAGGAAAAGACCACAATCCCGTTTCACCTTAACGTTTGCTAACTTATTTTTGCAATCTGAAAACAAGTTCTGACAGAGAAAAAGATAGAGAACGGATTGATATATTTATGTTTGAATTTCAGCCAACACATTTCGAGTATTTCGTCTTAACACACAGGCGGTTCCTAAAGATGCTTAGAATATGTTACCTACCCTAGTTTTATTTACTTGAAAGAGGAGATTGTTTCGAAAATGACTCTTTTCATCCCTATTAGCAACACTTTGGCGACTGGCAGATAAATAATAACTACATTGATAGATTTATTTTGGGGCGCTAAAAAGTGCCATTGATGTATCACAATAATGACACCGGCAAGTATGTTAAATTTTCGTTTGCCGTTCGCCGATGATACGAGTTGCTTCTAGTATTGTTGTCTTTGGAAATATTTTTTGTCATTTTCAGCACTCCTGCAGCAGCTACCAAGTATTCCCAAACAGCCGCTAGATAAATGAATGCTCTAGTACCACCGCGTCCAGCACGAGCAAGCGGAAATTGAAACCCATGGTACCGTCTTAGGAATGTAAATAAAAATGAAATTCTGCATGCTACCTTTTATACCAGGCGTCCGAGAGAAACTCGTTGTACCGTCCGCAGTCGAAAAATGAATGTTTTTTTCGTAGTTTATATCACTTCTACACGAGTTTCAGAAATTAGTGTGTCACTATAATGACACCGACAAGTTTGTTTAATTTACAGTTATTCCGGATTGTTATTTGCGAATAACACGGGATGAATTTGTTCTTTTATTATTTCTTCACACATATTGCAAGCAAGCAAACAACACATATTACAAAAAAACACATGCTACCTGCATACGCCTGAAAGCCCAAACGCCTGAAAGCAAATGGGCCAGATGCGGACAGAATCACTAACTTGTGCTGCACGCATGCTTGCCTGGTGATGCTTTTCATACAGACGGGAGATTCAAAATCTAGCGTTGTGGAAGTTGATCTCCAATCACTAGTGCGCTCCGCCGGTCTTCTCTTTTGGTTCGTCTGCAATGTAAGGCTGCGATCGAATAACCAGGTGTTGCAGCATAAACCATACCAACCAACAGATATTTGAAATCACCGCCTGCTGTGCTTCGACTTGCCGCAATTCTGCTTGCTGGTGGTCGATCCAGTTTCCAGTTTCCTTGCCACAACAGTGATCGGATAGACAATGAAGCCTAAATGTCTGCATGTTAGCTTTTGTAAGTGCTTATTGAGATTTATCTTACTTAGATATTTTGTGTTGTTTTCAGCTCTGGTTTGTCGGAATATGCGTTCAATAAAGCTTTACATTTTCCCGAATTTTGGTGAACGTATTGCAAATTTTCTAATCGATTGCTGTAAGAATTAAGGAAATCCATTGGAAACTGATTTAGTTTTAAGATACATTCACGCGTGACATGGCAACGTTTAGACTCGATTTTCAGCCACATTTTCACCTATAGCTCTAAAATGAAAACAAAAACCTTCAAATGTTTTCACATATTCGGAAAGGGCGTTAAATGTTCTATAAAATAGCATTATTTAAATTTGATTTTTGGTTCGCAACCAATTCAGAAGCGATAGTAGAGTGTGACGGGACAACGCGAGCAAAATTATATTCTCTCTACCCTTGTTCGTAAAAAATGAAATTTCTGCTCTGATTGTAAGTTCAGATCAATAAAGTCTTCTACCTTTCGTTCTTGTAAAAAAAATAAACAAATTGGTTCAATAGTACACTCAAATACTTGTTTATTTGACTTTCAATAGAGGTTTACAAAACGTGACGATACAACTATTTTAAAAAGGGCATTTTGCTCGCGTTGTCCCGTCATGAAATTGAAAAACTGTAAAATGTGTAAAAACTTGTCATGATTACTATTGAGGATTGTAGAAATCCTCAATGTCATAGATACTATTGATGATTTGGGAAAAAATGTGCATATGAGGTGTTCAAAAATTACGTTCCGCAAGCAGAAATAATTATCACTTTTCTATGAATAATAGTCAATAAATACGACAGAACTCGTGCATATGCACACCATAAAACGAAATATTGTTTAGTACAAATATTTTCATACAAAAAAATATTCTTTGTTGATTCTCATGAACATTGCCGAAAACACTATCTCAAAAAACCAACACGATCCGGAGTTATTAATTTTGTTCCGCTAGATTGCATTCCTGGACCACTGTGCACTGGCACAATCTCACCTCAGCTTACGGTCAAAAATTTGTTGAAGAGTACTCGCAGGCTAGTTATTAACCTCAGTATGTGGAAAGAGCGTAGTTAAAATTCAACGCGCGCTCACCAGCGTGAGTGAATTTTTGATAGATTTCTCGTTGCGCACTAGACTAGACAATACTACATAACGAAATATTGTACCTCAAAAATAAAAAATGTATTCAAACATCGAAGTTTGGAAAACGTTTTCGACACAGACAATGGGATGCAACATTCAGGATTGAATGAACGATAGAAGCAATGATTGTTTCATGAAAAAACATTAACGTATTTGCAATTGTGGCGCAGTACTGGATTGTACATATTCATTTATGAGGGCGATTTATTTAGAAATTACGTAAGATGTGGCCTTTCTTCCATTAGCGTTACGTAATTTACAGACGCCACTTTTCACATTTCGGTTCCTATAAAGTCAAAAAACACAAATACTTTTTTGGCTAATATTTAGGCATCATATACTAGGCGGACAGATGCCTTTTATCAATCAATAAAAAACATTAACATTTTCTTGACGAGACAACGCAAACTTTAGCCCCTTGTAACTTCGCTTTAATCGGTTTGTTAGTTTTTTGCTGAACTGAAATCTTTTGGAATTCATAACTTTCACTTTGACTGTAATGGACAACGGCAACCACGTAAAAGCTCTTTATACGGACTTTAGCAAGGCATTTGACAGAATCAACATACCTTTATTGCTCTTCAAGCTGCATGCTCATGGCTGCAGTCATACTTAACAAAACGGACACAAATAGTCCGCTTTCAAAATTCCTTTTTGAACCCAATAGAAGTAACTTCCTTGGTTCCTCAAGGTTCTCACCTGGGCCCCTTTTCTTTTTATATTATACGTGAATGACATTTCCTTTCTTCTTAAATCAATAGACGTGCTTGTATATGCTGACGACATGAAGCTCTTTATAGAAATAATCAATGCAGAAGACTTCAAAATATTTCAGAATGAAATTAATGTATTCTACACTTGGTGCAACGAAAGTCTATTGCAACTCAACATTAAAAAACCGAAATTAATCCACCTTGCGGTCAGACTCAGCCTTTCTCATTCAAACTTATTATTTGTAGAATAGATTTACATGAATGCTTAAATCCAAAAAGGTATATTCACTCTTTGGGTTCTAAAATATTGATGTTGTAATTAAAGTACAAAATATGAAATTTGACGTAATGTTAGTGCTTCAGAAATAGCGAAATATAAGAAATGACTCTTAATTTCGAACAATTTAATCACGAGCGATACCGGGAACGTTCAAATAGTACGATACCATATTTAAATCATGTTGAGGCCATATATATTGATCAAAGCAGCTATAGTGTTGAATAGTCTTTGATTTTCTTTTCTTTACAAAACTTTTGAACAGTATATTAAATTTTTATGAAGTTTGTTATTTGTAAGTTTGAGAGATGACTCATTTGTATGACACTAGTTTTGTTCAAATAAGTCGTGTAATACTTGAGATAATAGACTTTCGTTGTTTTACAAATTAATATATAACGGTTGCTTAAGTTTGATTACAATCAAATGAAAAGGGAACGTATAGGGGAGCCAATCTTTGAAACCACGTGTTCAATCATAATTCATTAGTTAACCCTTAACTATCCCGTTCATTTGATATCAATATTGTTCAAATCTGTTGTGTAGTTTCTAAGATAATGAAGTTTAGTGATTTTCACATTTTGATACATTACAGACGAAGTTACATTCCGATTACAGCAAAATTCAATAGGGTGTTATGAGGCAGCCAGACCTTTCATTTGATACTAATTCTGTGGAAATCGGGTCAACCATCTCTGAGAAAAGTGAGTGAGCCCAAGTAGTCATCAGAATATGTTTCTTTTCATAGCTGGATTTCACATTTTTAAACATAACAGGAAAAGTAATAATCCGTTCGCAAAAAAATCATTAGGGTCTTATGGGGTAACAAGACTTTCCATATGACACTGATTTTATGAAAATCGGTCCAGCCATCTCTGAGAAACATGAGCGAGCTTAAAAAGTCTCCAGAACACGGTTCTCTCTGTAACTTCTGAACCATATGTTCAATCTTCATAAAATTCAAAAGTTGAGGGTTTTAAGGTAGCCCGTTCAGTTGAAACCAATTTTGTTCAAATCGGTTTTGTAGTTTCTGAGATATTGATGTTTCGTGATTTCTACATTTTGATACATAACCTCTAAACTAGAAATCAGATTACAATAAAATTCAATAGGGTCTTATAGGGCAACCAGACCTTACATTTGCAAATGATTTCATTGAAATCGATTCAGCCATCTCTGAGAAAATCGAGTGAGATTGGGAGAGCGTTACACGCACACACACACACATACACACACAGAACACGGTTCTTTCTGTAACTTCTGAACCATATGTTCAATCTTCATAAAATTCAAAAGTTAAGGGTTTTAAGGTAGCCCGTTCATTTGAAACCAATTTTGTTCAAATCGGTTGTGTAGTTTCTGAGATATTGATGTTTCGTGATTTTTACATTTTGATACATAACCTCTAAACTAGAAATCAGATTACAATAAAATTCAATAGGGTCTTATAGGGCAACCAGACCTTTCATTTGCAAATGATTTCATTGAAATCGATTCAGCCATCTCTGAGAAAATCGAGTGAGGTTGGGAGAGCGTTACACGCACACACACACATACACACACACGCACACACACACACACACACATGCAGAAAATGCTCAGCTCGTCGAACTGAGTCGAGTGGTATACGACATTTGGCCCTTTTGAGCACATTTATACCTTTAGATTTTGCAGTGATTGCTATACCTTTCTAGGAGAAAGGCAAAAAGTGAAATGATAGAAATGACTTTTAATTTCAACTTTAATCCTGGGCAAGGCCGCAAACATTGAAATAGTACTATATTAAATTTAAACGATGTTGAGGCCACATATTTTGATCGTAGCTATAGTTTTAAACAGTCTGCGGGTTTCGTTTCTTTCTATAACTTTTAAACTACTATGTTTAAACATCATTGTGAAATTCATTGTTAAAAGGTTTGAAAGCCCATTTATTTGAATATGTTCATAGCTTCTGATATATAAATGCGTTTTTCACATTCTGACGCAGCGCCAAAACTAAAAGTTTGATTACAATGAAATTCAATAGCAACCTAAGCGGCAAATAGACCCTTCATTTGACACCAAGATAGAAAGAATCGGTCAGACCATCTCTGAGAAAAGTGAGTGCGAAAGAAAGGTGCACATACACACGTACACACCCACACACAAACATATACACCTATACATGCATATATGCAGAAAATGCTCGATTCGTCGAACTGAGTTAAGTAGTATTAGACATTCGGCCATTTCAATCATTTTTCTACCTTTTAATTAGCCAGTGATCGTTAGGAGAAAGTCAAGATGTTTACTTTCATTATGTGATTTCACATTTTTATGAACAACGGACACAGTTACAATCCGATTGCAATGAAATTCAATAGCAACCTATGGGGCAACTAGACCTTTCATTTGACACTAATTTTGTGAAATTCGGTTCAGCCATCACTGAGAAAAATGAGTGAGTTCAAACAACCTCAGGATAACTTTTCTTTACATAACTTTTGAATCATAAGTTCAATCATAACGAAAATCAAAAGTTGAGGGTTCTGGGGACAGCCCAATCATTTGAAACCAGTTTTATTGAAATCGGTTGTGTGGTTTCTGAGATATTGATGTTTCGTGATTTTTACATTTTGATACATAACCTCTAAACTAAAAATTCGATTACAATGAAATTCAATAGAAACTTATGGCGCAACTAGACCTTTCATTTGCAATTAATTTTATGAAAATTGGTCCAGCCATCTCTGAGAAAAGTGAGTGAGAAAAAAAAGTTGCACATACACACACACCATACACACAAACACACATACATACATACATACAGAAAATGCTCAGTTCGTCGAAGGAAGTCGAGTGGTATATGACATTCGGCCATTGGGACCACATTTATACCTTCGGTTTTTCCAGTGATTGCTATACCTTTCTGGGAGAAAGGCAAAATGTAATTCAATAGCCTTCAGCAGAAAAACAGTAACACCACCAACAGACATTTTCTTAGGAAACCAACCAGTAGAAAAAGGCAAAATCGTAAGGGACCTAGGCGTAGTCTTAGACTCCAAACTTACATTCATAGAACATTATAACACAATAATCAACAAAGCAAATAGTATGTTAGGCCTTATAAAACGCTTCGGCCATAATTTTCAAGACCCATATACAGTCAAACTATTATATATTACATACGTCCGACCAATTCTGGAATACTGTAGCATTCTGTCCAAATCTCTGTCCAAAAACAATTTCTTTTGTACGCGCTTCGTAAGCTAAATTGGACTGCATTTCCCTTACCATCATATGAAGCACGCTGCATGCTTCTTTAAGAACGCCGCGAACTTTCAATGCTTTATTTTATCAATGACATTATTTCTTAACGCGTGCGCAACGCGTTATTATCGCAATTAATTTTTTATGCACCCAGTCGTCAATTAAGAAATCGTAAAATATTTTCGGAAAACTCTCACAGAACTAACTCCTCAAAAAATGGCCCAATAAATCGCATAATGCGTCACTATAATCAGCACTGCGAAAATATCGACATCACTATGGGCAGAAATCAAATCAAAAGACTACTAACTACTGGAAATAATGTATAGAATATAAGTAAACATTGTATTATTATAATTGTAGTCTACATTTGCTTGACGAAATAAATAAATAACATAGTAAAAAACATAGTGAAAAATGTACCTTTTTCGTGACAGGACAACGCTTGATTTTAATGATTTAATGACAGGTAACCTCTATTTGAAATCTAATTTGGTATTAAAATTTAAAAGAAAATCGTTATGTAATCTTAAATCTGCATTATATTCCACTAAAATTAGTGTTGAGGCTTTGAATACTCATTCATTTTTGTCATGTTGACAACGTCGAAAATATATGGTTCGAATAAACAACTTGTACCATGTATTTTTGATATTAACCCTCTAGTGCCCAGTGCAACCTATAGACCGGCTTCAGTCAAACCTTTAAAAAGCTTTAATAAGGATTTAAAACATGTTGATAAGGCTTTATAGTGATTTTTTGAAGACCGTCTGAAAATTAATTAGGGCACTAGAGGGTTGAATAAAAACCATCAGTCACACTTCCATTTATTGGTTACAAAAAGGGTCTATCAGTATAGTATCATGAAAAATTAAGTATATAATTGAGAAAACGACTTTATAAAATGATCGCATGGTGTAGAATCGCTGAGAGTGTGTCTTAAGCATTTACGTTCTCGATATTTCCGAATATTCAATGTATAATGTATACCAATGTTGTTGCGATAAGAGGTAATTGTACGTTAACATTCATGAACATTTGCTTTGACGAAGCTTTTTCATGGTGCCGGAACAAGAGCGATGTATGGCCTTCTCGTCGACTTTCTCGTCGCTTTTCGTCGAATGCATCTCTTGGTTCTAACAATCAACTGGTTGCAGCTCGTAGATCTGAATTTATCGTCCGTTTTAAGTGTTTCATCGGGAGTACCACAAGGATCCAATCTTGGTTCTTTAATGTTTGCAGGCGATATGAGATTTTGCGTTGAAAATATGTTTCCAGAGAGAAGTCGATTAATTCTAGATTTGGTGTATAAGGAACTTGCTAGAATTTTACGTGAAAAATAAATTTCAATCTCATTCACCTAAAGGTGCTGCATTGGGCAGAATGCGATTGGTCTACTGTAAGAAATTTACCTGAAAAGTAAACAGACGATTTTCTGTATGTGATTTTCATTATGATTTATTCCGTTACCCGTTCCGTGACGACCCGTTTTTATGATTTGTTATCGGTTTTTTGAAGATTCCGTTTCCATTGTATCTTAGGACCGGACTTTCCGGGTGCTACCCGGTCCCAAGACGATCACTGTGGACAGATTATGTGATTCCGTGTAAAATCTATACATATAACCTCTTTTGCTCAAAAGCAGAAAGTTACAATAAATATTTCGTTTATAGGTTTTAGAAAGTATTTAAAAAAATATCTAATTTACAGTTCGTGATTTCGAAATATTCGTCAACTACGTTTAGCGATAAGCGAAGCAACCGTTTTCTTTTAGAGTTTTTTATTGGCTTTCAGCGATAACAAATTAGCAAGTGAATCAATGAAAATACAAAAGCAAAGTTGGCTGCAGTAATTGTGGTATCGCAGTCATGATTTAGGGTGATTTTTTTCAATAAAATTCACTGAGCTCTTCCAATTAGCATAGCAAGTCCACAATTTGCGTTTCAAGACATTGCTCTAATCCAATAAAATACGTGGAGGTTGACTAAAACTATTCCATTCCGTTGAGTACAGCAACCCGAAGTAATTTAGTAAGATTAGATTTCACCCACTGTTTCGTTTCGGTTGCCTCTGCCACCTCCCTAGAATAACGCGGTCACACGCCACAGTCAGTAGTGCCACGAACAATGTTTACCCAGCTGAAAAAGATTACGGAAAAACTCCGACAGGCGTGTGCGGCAAACTGTTGAAACTTGCTTTCCACTTGCTAACGAGAATTGTACTTAAGACGACGGACGACGACGACGACGTCTGGAGCGGTCGTAATGCTCGGATGACATGCAAATTTGAAATTTGTTACAAGTCGGTCGCTTGTGGGTCGCCGAATTTGCGATCGTTACAGCGTTTGCTGGAATTTCCATTATTTTCCTTTTTTAGAACGATTTCACCTCTTCATCAATCGCTAACGACACTAACGACATGCTGATTAGAGTGGTTTTGAACTGATGTAGATTTATTGGTTGCCAGAAGGGCTCAATTGGTTGCGTGTTGAATTCGGATGGTATCATTCTACTTCGAATATACATTTGACATTTAAATAATTGAAATTAGAATATTGCGCCTTTGTTTCGAAAGTCCACCGTCCAAAATTCCGAAATCAAACTATATCTAAATCTAAATGTAATGTTTACCAAAATGTCAAAGGTTACCACCAACCAGGTGTTCATTAGCGAATGACGCTGTTAGATGTGACAATCACTGCCTTCACACTAATGGCGATTACTGACGATGTAAAAGTGGCTTCAAAAATAACCTTTTCGTAATCTACATTTAAACTGGTAATAGCTTGAGCTACTGTTTTGTGTGTCATTAGTACCGGTTCATTAGGTTCTTGGTTTCGTCTTAAAATAACAAAAAAGAAATCATTGTCGCGTTTGATAAATTTTCACTCCGTCGGTTTGATTGATGACGTTGATTAACGAGTGAGTTATTTTACCGTCGGAAATTGTACATTTATTTTCTTCGAATTATGATTCCTATAATGTGCCTCTTTGCAGGACTGGAGAATTTTGTGTAATACCGACTAATTAAAGATTTAATTTAAAAAAAAAACTATGTAAATAATTCTAAGTTATCACTTGGATTGACAATGAAATGTTTTGTGATAAATGATTTCCTGTACATTGATATGTTCTATTAACCGTTTGATCTTTGTACTGAATGTTGAAACCTTGAACTTCGAATTTCTCAGCAAACACATACTTTCACGTATGCTCATAGTAAAATGTTTCAAATAATTCCGCTTGCATCCGCCCACAAAAGAATAACTAAGTAACTTTGGGTTCCCTAATAGTTTTCCTAAAGGAGCCACGCTTGGGTTGGTGCTGTTGTTGTTTTCCATCTTCCGCGACCCTCTTCTGGCACACACTTGGGACTGCTGTTCTGTTTTGTTGAAAAATATACGGAAGTACGCTTTACAACATACTCATAAAGCACACATCATCGTGGTAAACCAGAGCGAAGGCAGCCCAGCTCGGTTAGTGTGTGGGTTGCTTTTCTAGTGGGATGCCGTGAGACATTTTTCCCAGAACAAGTAAACTTCGGAAAGGGGTTTGTAACGGTAAAGAGGCATTTTTGCTTCCCTCTCTATTGGAACTAGAAAAAATATTTTTTCATAAACTAAAGTTATATTAAACAGAATTGGGGATAATATTTTTATTATGGTAAATATCAACGTTTCATTGTCTGGTGATAATTTAAATATTTCATTCTCAGCGTATTAAATCTACTTTATAGCATTCCATATTTACACTAAGTACCTGTTGTATACTCCACTCTGCCGGTCCAAAAACACTTGGAGACCATTCAGTGGGAGCACTTTAAAGTTAGCTTTAGCTGGGCGGTGTAGGAACCGGAAAGAAAAATGAAGATAAATACAATGAAATATGTTCTGGGCGTCGCTGGCAGCCTAGAAATGGTTGCCTGACAGTGCTAAGCTGATGCCAGGATCCGACCCAGCCCTCGCGAGGTAGCACTGCAGCAATGGGCGAGGATTTTATGATTCTGTCGCATGCGAACAGATGGGCATGTGTGAGCAGCGTTTATTCACTATGAAAGAATACAAAAAGAAAACCATGATTTGCCAGAGCAACTTTTTGTCTTTTTGATGTATGCAACTGTGCTTGCAGGAGTACACATCTATAGAACCCGTAGCCATAATATCCAGCCATGACGTGTCTTTTGTGCTATCGTTTCCGTTCGGATTTCTTTGCACATTTGGTGGAAGTAATGAACGCGTTTTTATAGAGATTTACCCCTTCACTGAGCTTCGGATTGTATACTATCTTGGAGCCAGTAACGGCGAGACGAGTGAAATGATTTTCAACGCTCGTGTAAATACTGCTGAATGCATTGTAGCTCAGATGACGTTTGATTTCAAGTTTCTTATGTTAAGCTAAAAATAAACCCGGAAAGGAAGAGTCAAAGAAAATGATGAAAGCTAACAGAAAAAGGCATTTCTTTTTCTGCTGGCTTGTTTATTGATGTGTCGAACGAAAGTTTTTGTGATTAACAATTTCGATTCTTATGCAGATTACGGCACAAAATTATTTTTAAATTTTTTTTGCCCAAACTAGTTCTTAATTTTCTTTCCATACTTGTAATAGCCTGATTTTCATCGATTTGGAGCGGCACATGTAATAATGCCCTTAATCTTTGTATCTTATACCTTTTGGATATACTCTTACTACATAATTTAGCATAGTTCGCAGTTATTATTTTACTTTTTAGCGTTCTGAAGCAATTTTTACAGATTCTAGAATCGTTTTCAAATTTTACCCTTGGAGGGATTTGACGAGATTGACATTCCTTTGGAACACCTTCTATGATTGTTAGAGGCGATTTGCCTTTTTCCTGCCTGTACAAGAGTTTATTGCCAAAATTTTATATGTAGAAGTTAAATTTAGTGACGCAGTTTACCTTATCGATATTGTTCCCTCCGTTTCTGGGTTGTATTCGACTGTAGAATTGTCACTTACTACCCAATAGGGGTATTTTCGGAGACCTTCACCATTTTAAATTCCAAGATGGCGACTTCCAGCTTTTGATCAACAGCCTAGAATAGTCAAATGTTATCCAGTAAGAGTATTTCCAGAATCGGGATGGTGCCAAGAGGCTTTAATTTAACCGCAGACAATATTTCAAAATACATACAAGATGGCGGTTTCAAGTTTCAAGAGATATAACCAAATACGCTTCAACATTAATATTTCCGAAACTGGGATGATGCTTAAATGCCGGCAATCACCTCCAACCACCATTTTCAAATCAAAAATGGCAATTTTTGTTTTCTTTCTGGTGTCCAGTGCACAATGGTTGGAAAATTAAGATTTACGGCCAAAATTATTTTTTTTTGTCAAATTGGTAGTTTTCTACTGTAGATGATTTTGTCATATGAGAAAGTATTGTAATGACAAGGGGCTGTCCATAAACCACGTGAATTTAGGTATATCTCAGTTTTTTTAACCAATAAAAACTCGTCACTGTATACAAACGAATAATTATACTAATTTTACGTATTCTCAATGTGTTCTGGACCAAATTGGTGTGATATACGAAAAATTTCGTTGATAAATCACCCAAAAATTCAAAATATATAGAAAAAAATGAAAAAAAATTTAATCGCCTTTTTCTAAAATAACGCAAATTTTCCGCAAACTTTTAGCATTAGTTCTTGAAGGGCACAAACAGCAGGGCCGGCGTCACATTATTTTCCCGAGTGAGTAGTAAGGAGAGAAGGTTCACGGGTAACAACGGCGTAGTCGGGAGGGGGGGGGGTGACCTTCTGATGCATGAACAAAATTTTACGAAAAGTCGACAGTGCATCAACAGGGTGCCAATGGAATGTTTAAGAGAAAATAGATTTTCGAATTTCGTTCAGTAGTCATGTTTCCCATTAATTTCCCATGGAAGGCAATTATATAGGCTCATTTGCAAAAGTAATTCCACGCCCTTGCGAGTGACTTTCCGAGAGTTTACCGGAACATTCGCCATGGTGGACATGCGTGTAGGCATGTTTTTGAGTTCTTTCTTCGTTCTATTTATCAATTCTCCCTCAATTTTCGTGTCAAGATTGTTGAGTTTGGTCTCACGCTTCTGGTTTGTCCAGAAACTCTGGATGGGATGCAGCTGGGGAACGTTGGGTGGGTTGGCCGACCTGGGTACCGCATCGATTTTCAGCCGCTCCATCTCCTCCAACGATTACTTCGAGTAGTGGGCCGACACCAGATCGGGCCAGAGCATCGCGTTTTCGCCCCTACGGTATTTCAAACGACGCAACTTCCGGCAGGCCCTTCGTACTATAAATTTCCCCGTTCACGGCCAGTACGGAGCTTCTCGATGATTGTCGGCCACAGCAGCACCTTTTTTGGGAACTTGGTGTGTGAAATGAATTTCACCTCAGAGGTCGCTTTCTTCGTGAGTAAAGTAAAATATAGAGTGCCCTGCCAGTTGTTGTCATCCAGGGTGAGATAGGTCTCGGCGTGGACCATCATCATCACGTCGCGATTCGCCGGAAAAATCGACTCGACCACTGAGCAACTCCGAAACCAATGGACGGGACTTCCGCTTTCTGATGTCCATGCTCGCCAGGTACTTTTCCACTGTTTGGTCGGTTGAACCGACCTCCCGATCAAGCGTACGCAGCGATGTAGCCACTTCCCCTTCGGTTTTCCTCTTCAGCATTCTTTGGAGCTTCTTGTCGCTCAGGGTCGTCGGCCGTCCGGAACCGGTCTTTCTTTCGATGCTCTGATTGTAGTCCAGCAGTGCCAAAATGTTGTAGACACCGGAACAAGCGTAACCGGCGTCCCTACGATGTCTGTTTTCGACGCGACGGGGTAACGTTCTTTGATCGCGCACACTTCTGAACGGAGTAGCTTCACTGTTTTCGCCATTATGGTTAGAGTTTGAGTCATTTTTTTTCTGCTGACTCATGGGTTACTATGATTGATGCTTCATGGGTAGTTTCGTCAGTGCGTGTACAATTTTGTCTTCTCGAAATAAGTTTCCATCCAAAATTTGAGCTTAATCGAACTTCTGAGAGGGTTTCACTTACAGTCGTGAAAGTCCTACATTTTTGACCAACCTAAAAATGCACAAGCATAGTTCTTGAAGTTTCAGAAATCGATCGTTTTTTTTGATAGCAAATCTCTTAGAAATGCATAAAATGACGAGAACTGATGTTGTTTCATATAAATTTGTTTTTAAAAACCCAAATTAAATTTCAGGGACATCGAAAGAGAAACTCCCAGCTCCCAGCATTTCCTTTATCGATCAAAAAACTGTAAAATTAAAAAAAATCCGAATATTTTCTACGTGACCTGCGACAGACTCTGCAGGGTTAAAATCAAATTCTCATTCGGTTTTAGGAAGCTAATATAATAAGCTCTTAATTGTGTGCAAACATGCCATAACAGGTTTTGTAGGATTTTTTATATTCTAATATGTTCAGGAAAACTATTTTCCCTCATTTTTGAAAGAGGTAACTTTGAATGCGTTTTTCAACATGAACCGATTTTAATATCAAGATTTCATTGATAAAATATGAAAATATAGATCAAAAACTACAAAGTCATGTGCTCAAAAGTTCCTAAATATTTTGGCCACTCCTCAATATGGAAACCGTCTTTTGTGCAGTGGTCAAAATCCAACCTCAGATCATATTTCTAAATACAAGATGGCGATTGTCGGTTTCTGGAAAATAGAAGTAACTAAATAACATCCAATATGGATATTTCCGACACTGAGATGATGTTTGGAACTGGGAATCATCTCCGGTCGCCATTTTTAAATACAAGATGACGACTTTTGGTTTTTGGAAATCATTCTAAAATGGCCTAACACCAACCAGAATGAGAGACCAAAATCCGACAAATGATATTTAAGAAATAATTTTAAATTTGTATATCTTTTATATCGAAAATTGCCGCGGCCATTCGAGTAATCGTGACTAATTAAAAATCTTTTTTTGATGGTGTTTTCGTCTATTTGAAACCTATTTTGTGATCTATTAACATTTGTCATTGGGGTTCTGCAATTTTCTTTTTCTCTTTTCTACTTTTTTTGTTTTTTTTTCGAACCTTTTCGGAATCTTTTTTGTTACCGTTTCTTTTGGTCTTAAAAGTTACTTTTGAACCGATGTGAGTTTCTTTCGTGATCAGCATTTTTCTGTTAGTTTATTATTGTATTTTTGATTATTTTTATTGACATTAAGACAAGTCATGCTATTTTCTATAGCCCACCTGCTGCACTATATTTTTCGCAGTTTCTACTACAGTCATACCTCGATATAAGGCAACTTTATTTTTATTTTCGTTACGTTATATCGAGTTACGTTATATCGAAGCAAAAAAAAATTTTTAATTTATGCAAAAATATTAATTACTCAAATTACTCAAATATGAGCGAAAACTCATTTTCCATCACCTATCAGTAATTTTAAACCATTCTTATGCCCATTTAGGACAATTTTCAACAAGCAAAAAAATTGTTTTTAAATTGATGCAAGACTGTTGGCGGTTACTCAAAGATGCGCGTTAACCTATTTCCCATCACCTTTCAGTATTTTTTAACCTTTCTTATGCCCATTTAGAGAAAATTCCAACAAGCAAAAAAATTTTTTTTTCTAATTGATGCAAGACTGTGAATTGTTACTGAAGGATGCCTTAAAACCTATTTTCCATCACCTCTTAGTATTTTTAAATCTTTCTTATGCCCATTTAGGACAATTTTCCCATTAGTTTCATTAATCTTAAAATTTACTACAAACATTTTTTTTAAAGTAATTTATACCCCAAAAACAGTTGCTGTATCATTTATTTTCAACTTCAATACATTTTCAAAGTTACGTTATATCGAGGTAAAAGTTACGTTATATCGAGTTACGTTATATCGAGGTTGCCTTATATCGAGGTTGCCTTATATCGAGGTATGACTGTATCCTATTTTCAGCTTATTCATTTTTCCATTATCATATCTACATTTACTGCTTCAATGTAAATTTATTTTCTTATTTTGATGTGGAACTACGTTTTTCTTTAAGGTGAAACGGTGTTAAATCCACAAATGACCGACTTTGAGCCACCACTTCGAAATTTCAATGGCGCAAGACTCGGTAATAGTCAATACGTCACCTGTGAAAACGCTATTTTATGTTCCCTGCGGAGAAGCAAACATAAAATAGGGACCATTTATTTATGATGTCACGCACAGTTTGGAAAAAAAACTTCCCCTCCCCCTCCCCTTTGTCTCAAACTGTCAAAACTTTCTTTTTTTCTGCTCTCAATGACGTCACGTTTCTATACACCCCTCCTCCTTCGGTTATAATTTACTAAAATTGAGAAATTTGACAAAAATACATTTTTTTCTAAATTCGAACGACTTTACTAAAATAAAAACTGAAACTGAAGGAAAAGAAGATTATAGAAGATAACTAGAAAAGGTATTCAATCATTAGTCCAAAGATTTTGTTGCTGGAGTCGCGTATCGACGACATAAAAAATCGAGGCATAACTGTAGCATACTTGCTTATTTTCTGACAGACTATCTATGTGTAGTTTCTCTTCTCCAATTAATGCGCCATCCAATTTTTTTCTACATGTTACAATAGCCAAGCATTCTTATTCACGGTTTATCACAATTTTCGTAAGTTTGAGAGAGACTAAAAAAATTAATGAGATTGCGCTGTCATTCATAAACAATTATGCACGGTAAAATAGAACTAACGAATATTATGCTTTTTAAACGTAAAGAAACCTTTGTTATACTAACTATTACTTTATACATATTTGGCCAGTCGCTTACAAATCGTATACCACCATAAGTCCAATTTCAAAAAATTTGAATTTGAAAGATAATTTTCAGAGAGTTAACCGAAGACGATCATTGAATTAAAGCTTGACGTGGTTTTTGCAAATAATATGGATTTTATCACTGGAGTACATGAGTCTTAGTGTTTCGATCACAAACCAATTTTTAAATGCTGGCTAGAAGTAATTGATTTTTTTTTTTTAGATAATCGAACGTGGGGAAACCGTAATAGATAACAATGATGCTGATTTCACACTAGAACAGCAAACATGTATGTTAGTTCAATGCGGTTCTACTTATTCGCTTCATTTTCAGAAATCGCAGGACCTAGATATTTGAATCAGCATCAAGTTTTTTTTACGAATTGAAGCAAACTTCTACAAACCTGCTCTCGAAATATAGTTTGAAATTATACAGGAAAAAATATAGCTATTAATGAAAGTTGTCAATTTATTTCTATCTCAAATGCATTATCTGAAAATGCAGGTTCTCCACGATCTTTAAGAATTTTAGATTTTCAGAGTGTAGGCGAGAACATTATTCTTCTCGAAGGCTTAGGCTGTATGAAAAAATCCGAAATGAAGACTTTTTAAATCTTGCTGCGATAACGAGAAGTGGAATAACATGGATACTCTGTTTGCACCTAGTCTTAAATTAGAAAGCAATATTTATATCTTACATGAGCATAGTGTATCATATCATAGAGATAAGTAACTTTTCACCTGCGCACACTAGTAAACGTGTATAGCCATGTAGAGTTGCTCCAACACTTTTTCCGATTACGTCCACCAGCTACTTTAATTTCCTGGTTACAAATTTAATACATAAAATAAGTATTCAACTGAAAAATTTTCCAGCTGTTCAAAACGTAGCATTGCAAACAAAACAGCGATTTATTTGTGTTTTTCTCAACGGGTGGCACTGACACATTCGTACGTAAATACGTCTATACATCTTTGGTAAAGCTTTTCAAAATATCTGCATCGCATGCTTTCATTTGAGCATGCGAACTGTGGGATCAGATTTTGCTACAATGCTTGGCTCCCGAAAGCTGTAAATGTTTCTTACTTTTCGCAAATCTAGGTTCAACGTGAACGTACAATTTAGTATATATTTTGTAAGAAGTGAGGACGGGAGCTTCGGATGAAAAGGAGCTAAGTGAGCATTGCATCTATAAGTAAGCATCGCAGTTTCTTCTAAAATCTGGTTCAAATTTCCAAGAAAAAGCTTATGGGTAATTTATTTACACCAGTTAAGACGCACTACGAAGAGTGTAAAGATTATGAAAAGTTGTCCATGGTTGTTGATTTCCGTTGAGAGATAAATAGCTAAACGAAAATAGAGGGATAGAGAAGAGGAAAGAGCAGTGAGAGAGAAAAATTATCCAGAAAGTAAAGTATCCCATGTCTAAAATATATTTTGGTCAAAACTCTACAGTTTAAGCAACCAATAAAAGATCGCACTCAGTATGATTTTCAAAGATCTCTTGGGCTTTCATTTGAGCATGCGAACATCAAATTCGGAATAAGCGTTCTGTAAAGAGAGTTTTTTTTTGTTATTTTTCTTTTTTGGGTCGATTTTGATATACTACACATATAAACAACATATTTACACATACATACGTACAGGCACACATACACAAACATACATAAATTGTTCAATTCGTCGATCTGAGTAAATTGGTATATTGCCATTAATTTTGCCTCAGAAGTTAAATTTCTTATATAAAAAATACTCTTTGATCAATATTTTAAAATCTAAGCCACTAATCAAAAATCCACTCGGTAGCATTCTGGGGGAGCACAGTAGCTTTCGTTTGCGTATAAGATCATTAAAATCGAATATTGCGTTCTTTAAGAAAGGTGCGTTAGTATTTTGCGGCACATACATACAGACAACATACATACACACACATACACACGAACAGACATTGCTCAGTTCGTCGAGCTGGGTCGAATGGTATATACGATTCCGCACTCCGGATCTTGGATCTATTTTGCGTTTTTCGACCGATTTTATAACCTTTGTTTAGTATAACAAAGGTGAAAAGTGTCCGTAGAACTGATTGCAATGAATGCAAGTATCCTAAATAGTTCTGAGTTGAACTCTGTAGTATAAGTATATGTCTTTTTTAATTTTTTTTTTGAGTTAAAATGTGATATCACACTCAAGCTAAACCCCCACCCCCCCCCCTGCGTTGCATCATTTTTGGATGGTCCTGTAGCGTTTTCACAGGAAGTGCAGTTTCTATTTCTGAGTGTTGTGCTTCTGAAAATTCGAAGTGGTGGCTCGAAGTCGGCCATTTGTGGATTCAACACCGTTGCGCCTTAGTGTACCACATATGTGTGTAAACGAATTTATTCTATCAACGAAAAGGGACGAAATTTTTGTTCCCTGCTTAGAAATTGCTTTCAACCGATTTTCTTCGTTCATGCAGCAATTGATTGAAAAATTATACACGCATCCGTCAAAATGCAGAAAAATGGTGTTTGTGTAAACTATTGTACTATTGAAAATTTTCAAAACTTGTTGAAACGAGAGTTATGTACTCTGATTGGCCGCTTGCTGGCTCTCCCTGAAAAGGTCGTCAGAATAGTATACCTAGTTAGTCGTAGCGTAGCGAATTGCGGCAGTAGCATCAGCGGATTGCGCTAGTACCAGCTGGCTTTCCGAATTTGTTTTCGGCTTAAACATATCGTTTGCCGGTTGGTCACATATCTCAGTAGCAGTTTGAGGGCTTCGGTCTTCTTCCCGCGATGAAGCTTTGCTTCATTTTGGTAACAACACATTCTGTGCTGGATCCTAGTTATCAAAATCTACCGTGGTCGTTTGAAAACAGTTTTTTTAGTGTGTGTTGCCCGAGTGCCTTTATTCCCACACTTTTGAGGCAGGTCAAAGATTGCGATCAGCTTATCCGATTCTAAACAGCAAACTGCCCTGTTGGAGGTTAGTTTGACTTTACATAAATAATTTGAAGTCGACTTAAATAATTAGCATGAACAGAATTCTTTTTTCTCCCAGCTGCTCGGTTGCAACATGATGCAACACGCAACAGCGAGCAGAAGAGATCGCTTGATGATGAAAGCCGCAACACAATACAGCTTATTTTGTTGGGTGTGTGAAAGCGCCGTCGGTGTATCCAGCGGATGGATACAAAAAATAAATGCTGATTGTGAAATCATTTGTCTAAAGATGATGAGAGAATGTGGCGAAACTTAGCAAAAAGGCGAGACCTATTTCGTAGCACCCTTCGGTTATAAAAGAGTACTTCTGGTCAAACTGATTACATTCTTTTGTTGGATGATGGGTCGAACGCATGGTCTTATATTAGCAGTAGCATAGTGAATTGTGGCAGCAGCAGTAGCCGGTTGCGCTAGTATCTGCTGGCTTTTCGGATTTGCTTTCGGCTTAAACGAATTACTTGCCCGGTAGAGGTGGGACAATGGTTGAACGAATCAGAGCGGCTCCGCTCACTGATACAATTTGATTTCATTTTCTTGATTAATTCCCGAGTAATGTAAAAAAAATGTTGTGTTTAATTTGTTTAAGAGCCCTCTCTCCCAGAAGATAGAGGGGTGTCAAACCATCATGAAAGTATTTCTTGCTCTCAAAAACCACCTTATGCCAAATTTGGTTCCACTTCCAATGTCTAGAAATTTATGTATCATTTGTATGAGACCCCTTCCCTACGGAAGAGAGAGGGGTGACTCACCACCATGGATATTTTGGTTACCCCTAAAGACATCGACATGCTAAATTTGGTTCTATTTACTTGATTGGTACGCGAGTTGTGATGAAATTTGTGTTTCATTTGTATTGGACCTCTCATTTTCAGATGAGGGAGGGGTATCAAACTACCATGAAAATATTTGTTACTCCCAGAAACATCCACATGTCACATTTGGTTTCATTTACTTGATTAGTTCCCGAGATCAGGCTTGCTATTCTCTTCAGAAATTCTCTAGAGCAGCGGTTCTCAACCTTTCTTTTTCCGCGCATCCCTTGGCGATATTTTGCATATCGATTGTACCCCCTGGCTTGGAATTTTCTCGCAGAGTGAGAGAGAGATAGTGGTAGATCATGTTGTGGTAGTCTAGTTCAGGTATCAAATTGAACAGTGGTTTGTTTGATTGCTACAGTCATGTTTTAGGAGCAAGATTGAACAAAAAATAGAGTATTATAAAGAAAAATTACTTTGCCCGCCATCACTTATTTTTCTTTCGCGTACCCCCTGAAGGCTTTCGAGTACCCCCAGGGGTACGCGTACCCCAGGTTGAGAACCGCTGCTCTAGAGTGTAGAAGAACAACTTTCACTGCGAAAACAATTTCTCTCACACTAAAGAGTAAATCATCGCAGAGAATGACGGACCATGTGTATCTGGCGAGCTTCTTGAAAGCACCGCGGTGGAATCGGAAATCTCTCTCTTTAGAGACAATGAATTCTGGTGTACTTTCTCACACGAATGGCCATTACGCACAATAATTACACAGCAGAGCTATCTTCGGATCTTTTCACAGTTTATTTCTTGAGCATGGCAGATGAGGAAAAGAGTTTGGAAGAAAAAAATAGATCGCGTTGCTCGTGCCGGTCGAGTTTTCTAATGTCGAATTTGTTTTCGCGGTGTAGCTACACGAGGACTACACTTTTACCCGGTAGGTTGTTTTACACTTCCCGGACTACTCGCCAGTGCGTGTACACTGTGGTGTACTTCTGTGTATTCTCTTTAGAGTGATTCACCCCTCTTGTTTCTCTTAGATGTGGGGTAAGCTGGAAGTGTGTTTGTCATTCTGTGAGTGACTGTGGAGTGCAGAAAGAAGTATCGTGGTGAAAGTATGGCACATTTTGCAAGAGAAGTGCGCAATGAAATTTTGACGTGGGACTACGTCTTTTTTTACTGAGATGCATTCTGTAAAATTGGAAATGAAACTGGCAAATGTTGCGTCAGATTTCAAACGTTAATAACAGCATAACCACTTGATGGATAACAATAACCAATATGTTGTTGGATAGATAAAATGTGTAACAATTTTGTAATATGCTAGTTATCAATTTCATTGCTAAGCGGTAAAATTGATAAAAAGTTTCAATGACAAATTTACACGAACAATGAACCAATTACGTTTGAGAATTCCTAGCACAGACGACGTGAGTGGACACCATGCGTTTCCTGTAATATTCTCTGTATCAATATCGAAATAAAAATTGACAGAGCCTCCCTGTCCCAATAGGTCAATTTATTTTTGCTTCCATGAGCTTAGACTAATATGATGTCTCGAAGGTAAAAGTTTTCCGAAAAGCTTGAAACCCCCATTTTAGAATAAATTCTAAATCTGCTTTAAGAAGCTAATAAAAACTGATGTCTTAAAAGAAAATATGCCGGTAAAAGCAACAGTACCAGTGGAGTAAAGAACCGCAGGTCTCTCGTCGTCTATGTATGATTGCAGCGGTACCCTTCTATTCGTACATTTCAGCGGTACACTTCTATTCGTACTGCAGCGGCACTATTCGTACTGCAGCGGCACTATTCGTACTGCAGCGGCACTATTCGTACTGCAGCGGTACTATACGTATTACAGTGGTACACTTTTGTTCGTACATTTCTATTCGAGTGCAATCGAGGAAAGACTGCAATGCTGCTGTCGATGGTGATTGAAAGTTTATCTCATAAATATGATTACCATAAATTACTCAACAAGAATTGTAAATTTTTGCAACGGGTATTTATTTAATTTCATCTTCGATATTCACTAAATAATCGTGACCGGATAGTATTGAAAAAGCTGCTTGTGAATTTTTGGTTCATTTGCTAAGATTCATTCAGAAATTTTTTTTACATTTCAAAAATGTTAGATGATATACATTTATTCTAGGCTTTACCATAATAAACGTATATTAGCTGTCTTCGTAATACAGCGAGTGTAGTTGTAGGCAAATGAAAAAAATTGTCAAGCAAAAAACAAAAATGGAATTGTTGATTGCTACGATTTTTCGCTGGAACTTGTCAATAATTTTGTTTAACATATCTTCTTAAGTTTGCCATTTAATGAACCTTTGTAAGGTCTTCCATATTATTTTGAAAGTAAGATCCATATTATAGATTTGATTCTATCAGAGTTAAATCAGACAAAACCATTCATTATGATAACGTAAGTATTATTGGATTTGGTTCTTGAGGATATAGAGTTGATTCTGACTTTGACGCATTACGAGAAATTCTTGGTGCTTCTTCAACAAGCACGTTATGCTTGTGCCTTGTCAAGTACATGTTGTTTGCAAAAAATACTACGGGCATAATATCGTCATATATAAACGATATTCTTTCGAGTGTTGTTGAATATATTCCAAAAATTGTTTTCTGAAAATAAAAATACGTACAGTCGCTGAGCAAACACATTGATTCTGTCTGCAGACTCTGTATATTTTGTAACAAAAAATCCCCTAACTACAGTGTTTAGTCCCACGTCATCATTCCATATAACCCTAAGGCTGTATACCTTGTAGTATTTTCTCCGCTCTTTCCACATATTGAGGAGAATGACAAGCATGCTCGAGATGCGCAGAAATTGTTGTGTTTCATTTATACGGGACCCTTCCTTTCCAAAAAAAGAAAGGGGGGTCAAACCACCATGAGATTTTTTTTTGCCATGGGAACCTTTTCATACCAAATTTGGTTTCATTTACTCGATTAGTTCTTGAGATACGTAGATATTTGTGTTTCATTTAAATGGGACCCCTCCCTTTTGGAAGAGAGAGGGGTGTCAAACCACCGTGGACATATAAAAGCAAAGCAAAGCCTTGGTGCTACATTCCGATTCGGAACTTGACTTTCTGTTTACTATACACAGACTTCGCAGCCAACCGTTAAGTGTACAGAACAATTGCGGGGCTAGCGCTACGATCCTACTGACACTAACAGTCTCTCCCGAGTCAAGACTCGAACCTACGACGACTGGCTTGTTAGGCCAGCATCGTACCTCGAGACCAGTTGGGGAGGCTGTGGACATATATTACCCCTAAAAACTTCCAAATTCCAAATTTGGTTTCATTCACTTGACTAGTTCTCGAGATGTGCAGAAATTCAAGTTTTATTTGTATGGGTATGTGATTTCTATGGATCAGACAGACAGACAGACAGACAGACAGAGCTGCTTTTTTATATGTTAAGAAGAAGATTGAAGAATTTGATCAGTTAGTTTTTCGCCTTTGAAAACATGAAGGGGGTAACGTGACTGATTCTGGTGTATTTTATATTCTTAGGAAGCAGTTTTGGTTGTAATCAAAGTTGTGGTCAATGGAAGTTGTGGTTAATTTTACCGCTTTTTTGGCCCTCAAAATTGCTAAATTTTGCAAAATATTTTTCGTTTCGAACAATAAAAAACTTTGCTGATAATGTTTTCTGTTTTTCAACGTTTTTGGCCTATTTTTACTTTTCAATTTTTCATATTTCCCAGCCTTAAGAAGAAGTATATAAGAAGATGATATAGTTTTCTCGTCCTTTAAAAGAAAAATGAGATAGTTCGAAACCATATAATCTATGATGTTTTTCTGACGTAGTATACACACATACACACCTACATACATACATACAGAAAATGCTCAGTTCGTCGAAAGAAGTCGAGTGCCATTCGGCCATTGGGACCACTTTTATACCTTCGGTTTTTCCAGTGATTGCTATACCTTTCTAGGAGAAAGGCAAAACAACCAGTTGATTCAGACAGTATCAATCATTTGATAAATCACTATCTTACTTCCCAAGCACAGTCGACACTAAAGTATTCAACCGATCTGACTTTGGAACGATTTGTTGTTGTTGTTTTACTCGCTCTAGTACACACGTAACCCAAATCACTCTGTCACTGAAAATTTGTGAATTCAAACATTTTACCATCATTTTCATTCCGAAACCATGTTGATAACTTACGGATGCTAGGTGCTGATCGTGAAAAGGAAGAAAAGACAAGGTTGTATCATTCATCATATTAAGGAGTACTTGGTAGCTGCAAAAATGTTTAAAAATGGCAGGAAATTTTACTCGAAATAACCAGAGAACAAAAACCATCGGCAACTGGTACTTCTTGGTGCCCCAAAATTGAGTTATTGTAGTAGGTAGTTGCATCATTTCTTTAACAAAACATTGCTGATAGCGGTAAAAGCCATGTAAATTAGCTAATAATCGAATTCTCGCTTATTGTTTTATTTTTAATTTACCACCCTCCTACTTTTCACAAATGTCGAACAACCAACAAAAATATTGACAGTTTAACACAGTAAAATACCGTCGCTACTATTTTGCACTAAATCCTAATTCTAAGCTAAATCGAACTAAATTTTTTGTGGGACCAGAACATTCTAGATTAAAACTTTTTACAAACAAATCAATTAAACAATTTACGAAAAGCACAATAATCGCAAGAAAAATTACCGAATTCAAAAGTAGTACCGGCAACATAATCGGTTAGATTGTTTGGCGCTTTCATTATTTGCTCTTGAGTTTCCCGGTACTGGTCGCAACTGAATTGAATCAAAATATTAGAAAATTGTCTTTTAATAGTATGCACAAATTCATATAGGTATATTATAAATGTACCTTGATTTCTGCGGTAAATTTTGTCCAATTTCCAAAACAAATTTTCCATCCACACATCTGAACGAGTTAAACACCGATTTCAGGAACCATTACCTTATCAGCCATTTTACCCGGGAGAGTGTAAACAAAGAGCACAGAAAGCGCTGCTTGTAGCAAAGCTCGAATTTGACAATGTAAACATACAGACGCACACGATACAACCGAGAGCAACAAGGAAACGTGCCTCAGCCTTCCGGTGCGGTGTTATGCTAGACTGAATTCGTGTAGAGATTTTGGAGACGCAACAATGGGAATCGAATTCTACCATCGACAGGAAAAATCCTCGAAGGAAAGCTCAACCGCACAAGTCACGCTTTCACTCGCCGCACTGGTGCTTTTTCCCACGGATGTCCTAGTTCAGCAGGGCTGTTGGCTGGCTTGCTTTCTCGTGAGAACGGAAGAGCGAACTTCTCCGGCATGATTTTCACGGGAAGCTTTCGTATCCGTTTTTGTTCGGGTAAAAAGAGAGCCTGATGGCAAGCTAGCCAATACCGCGCGGTAGGATGTACTCCAGGACTTCGGAAAAGCTCAGCCCGCTACTGGTGCGTTCAGTTTACATTCGATTCTGAACCCAGCTGGTTCTCGTCGCGTATGTGTGCCTGTCGGTAGTAGACATTAACGGCATTTTTGCGATTTTTTCGCTCGTGTTGAAAGTGGTTCCTTTGTTGACACCTGAGGCAAGCGCTAGGAAAGGTTTGGCGATGGAGTGCTGAAAGTTTTCGCTCCTTGCAGAAGGAAAACCAGCGAGCTGGGTTTTTCGCAGGGGATGCTGTACCTTTTGTGAGCGCAGCCAAATGATCTCCAGTTGGCCTCAATTTTAGTGTAGTGTTTTGTATGAAAATTTTGAAAATGCGAGAAATGAGGGCAACGGGTGTTTCGTGTCAGTAACGAAACGTCCTCGACTCGGAAACCAGTGACGGTGACAGTGAAGGCTCGAGAATCATTTTCTTTTGTTGGCGAATGCGAAATGATTAACTGTATTACGTTTTGTCTTAAACACATCGTCGAGGAGGAGTAGCTTTTAGTAGCCCACCACCCACCGCCGGAACGCCAGAGGCGGTGAACAATCGTATGGTCGTAGGTAATGAACCCTTTGTGTGTGTATCGCAACAATCAGGAGTTGCGAGTGACGTTTGGCATTTAAGGTGCGCGTAAACTGTTTCTGTACTTTGCCGTTTCAACATCGGCCAAATATGTGATCGATACCTGAAGGTTGGTGGTATCGCAATTGCCTTCAGCTATCGTGTCTTGAATTTATTGCCTCCCAACCACCGGGAGAGCCGCCTGTTGTCGATACCTACGTGTGTGCCTAACCGTTTAAGTGTAGTGTCGTGCATTCAGTCCCCGCGGGGCAGCATGAACATGTTTATAGAATATTGATTAAGTTATATTGCTACCTTCGAGTTGAGGCAAAGTTGTGAAGGTAGATCGAATACAGGGACGCGAGTGATTTCTGCAAATCCTAGATACAGCAAACAGGACAAATTCAATATCAATAAGCGAAGCAACAAGCTCCAACACGGCGGACCCAGGCGAGCTGGATCGCATCGCAGCCACCGCACTGAAGAACGGTAGTATGCCCGACGATAGTGCGGTCATGGTTGAAGGTAAGTCTTTCACTCACTTCGGATCCATCGTTTGCAGTATTGCAAACAGAGCAGTGTTTTTTCGCCATTTGGCTCACGAACTATTTGTGCAAAAGCAAGAGTAACATGAAAATTTAATAAACACACTACCAGCAGCTTCGGCCACCAGGCCTCACCAGGTTGGCTGTTTGTTTTGCACAGATTAATCCTGTGGGACCCAGCCTGAGTTTAATTTATTTCAGTTTTTCCAACCTGTGGTGCCAATCACAGGTAATTAATAATACACGGAACACAAAACCCGCCGAACACATCACACATTAGCGCCTACAGCCTTTCCACTGTACTCAGGTCACGTTCAAAGCGCTCTGAGCAATTAATACTTTTGTTACAAGAGGTTATCGATTACCGAATCGCTTAAATTAAAACCAGGTTTGTTTCTGTTATTATGTTATTGTTTCCGAGGATGAAATCAATATGAAGTCCTGTGCATATATAATTTTTTCATATTGATACTTCAGTCTGAGAGCAAAGTAGAGTAGAGCGAAGCTGTAATAAATTAAAATTGTGCAACAACGGATGATGCTACAGGGTTTGTTCTCGCAGAGTAAATTGTGGGTTTCATTAGCGTCAGCTTGAACGTTTAATTCAGCGGAGGTTTCCAGTGAGATAAAAATGGTTAGCAGCACTGAGTAATTAGGTTGCTTTAATTTCCGGAATAAAACGACTGAAGCCGTTTCACGAGAATTTGTGAATGATCGAACAGCGTGGCGCTCATTCTTTTACCGTGTTTAATATTTGCGATACTCAGTCATATTATTTTCGAAACTAACTATTGAAGTGCTTAGCATGAGAAGTTGCAACAGTTGCAACTATCGCAAACTGTTGTTTATAAGTCATTTGATGCCTGAAATGCTCCTCAATGTATAAAACTATTCGAAATGTATGTATGGGCGAATGCGAAAATTTTTTGTTTATTTTATTCTAGGCTAGTGACATCTGTTCTCAACTTATTGTTTAACTTGCTATCCACCGGCAGAAAATTAGCAAGCATAACCAAGTTCAAAATCAGTTGAACGTAACGTCACCAAACAACTTGTTTTTTTTTCCTCACATAACATTTATTTGACACGGCACAAAAACAATTTAATGTTTAACGGCGCCAATTATATCTGATGACTTTAAAACTAAAGCAAATTTTTTATCCTCGCTGCCGACTACGAGCTGAAATTAAGTCTAACTTAAAACTAGCATGGATTTTCCAATCAGTGTTTTGTTGTTCAATGGTCGTCTGATAATCGTCGAATGGCATGTATGGATTCGTTCTGCTGAGCCACGATGTCGTGAGTTGGGACAGAGGCTCGTAGTCCTTGGGTCCTGGTTCTATTGTGCGGGGTCTGGTTGCTGGTTTTGTGCTTGAGGTTCAAACGTGTTCTTGTCGTTTTGTTGGGTGTAGACGGAGGGGAACGGGAAAACAACTTGTTGACACACAATAAAATGCTTTGGATATTTTCAATCGCGGTGTGAACTCTTCTTGTTTACAGTCTCAAAAAGTAGAATAACCCTATTTTTTAATGCCCGACGTTTCGTCATCGGTCACTGACATCTTCAGGGGAAACTGCGGTGATTTATTAAGGATAAGTGGTCTTCTTGAACATTTCCAAATATTTACAATTACGAATGGTCACGCTAGTTGTCTGGGGCTATTTTGTCTGTGACTTACAGTGACGAAACGTCGGACAGTGAAAAATAGGGTGAGGCTGCTGAGTCGAAAATACACCCCAAGTACATAACAATTTTGTTCAGAGAGCTAATTTTTAATTTTTCTTTTAACTTTTTAAAAAGAAAATATAATATAAAATATATTTTTTTACAGTGTATATTTTTTTTGGAAAGACAAAACTACCAACTACAACTTTGTCGAAGACGTCAGACCGGTCAACAACTCGTTTTGGCCCTAAAAATAAATAATCATTACCTTCCCAAAATAGCAGTGCTTGAGAATGAAACAAAGCGAATGGTTATCAGCGTCACTATCGTCTGACGATTTTCAATTGAAAATGACTTTGTCTTTTTATTTCGTCTGCTCGTGATTTGTGCAGTGAATTTTTGGTCGCCATATGAGAATCTCGCCTCAAATCGATCATCGTACATGTTTTGAGGTTTTTTTCCTGTGTGAATACATCTCTGCGACCAGAGACATTCGATATTTTGTGACATTGCCCAGCTGCTTGCTGCACTCCACACTTCATATTATTGGCAGTATCACTATTGGAGTAAGTTATACACTAATCATTTATATCAGTGCTTGTTTGTGTGTTTTACCCTTCCGTATCAAGCTTACTGTTCTACTATAATGAGTCTCTTGCCATACTACTAGTATAGCCTAAATACAATTCCCTGAAGAGAATATTAAATTATACTCAAACCAGCTTTATTGTAAGAGGGATTTATTTTTGTTAAGAGGAGAATCAACAATCAACCTTAGAATTCAGTTTGAAGGAAGGGTATGTGGTACGAGCCTGAGAATAAACCCATGTTGAAGTCCTTCGATAACCAAATGGCCTGCTTCTACTAAGATTTGAACCCACGACCACCGCTTTGTCAAAGCGGATTCTGTAACCTTACCACTACGGAGCTCCCATGTTTTGGGATTAATATTGGTCATATTTGTTTCAAGAAACAAAAGACTTTACGTTATTTATGTTTCCAGAGGTTGTCTCAAGATCATAAGATTCGCTGGTTACGACAATTAATCTTGAAGAGTCGCATTTTTCTTAGGCAGTTACTTTTTTTACGACTTAAATGAGTTTTCTCGTTAACATAACGATGAACGACGAACTCGGCAAGCAATTACTTTGCGAACTCTCATGTAAGTTGACGCGTTTTGGTAATGGCTAGGGGCACCAAAATTCATTGGAATGGTTGAATAGCTATAGCTGTTTCATTTTTTTCCGGTTTGAGCTTTTGGAATGCACTTTTTTCATTTTGTCGACCAGTGTAATTTAAATTTTATCCGTAACCTTGCATGCAAACCACTCACATTTACTCGGGTGTACGAGTTGCAACACTAATGCAATCTGGGAATGATACCCTATTTTAACTGCAAGTTGGTTTAACTGAAAAAAAAATGTTCGAATAGATGAATTTTAGAGAATAATTGGTAACGAAAGTTTTTTGACGATGAGTTTAATGGAAGTGTTTGAATCTGCTTTCTCTGACCACATTAGGAACATATTATAAAAGAATATTATGGGTGCCAGAATAATCTCCGAGAGGCCTTAGTTTTTTTAACGAAGCTTAGCAAAAGTTTTCAAATCTGACGTACATACTTGCAAAAAAATCTTCTGTTTAAAACAATTAAAATTTGAGATACAATTTTTGCAGAATCGGATTTAATGCGTCATTACTTAATAAGTTTTCCCTTACGAGCTTTCTTTCTTGGTTTAACCATTCTTTTTTTTTTTTTTTTTCTTCACATAACATTTATTTGACACGGCACAAATACAATTTAATGTTTAACGGCGCCAATTATATCTGATGACTTAAAAACTAAAGCAAATTTTTTATCCTCGCTGCCGACTACGAGCTGAAATTAAGTCTAACTTAAAACTAGCATGGGATTTCCAATCAGTGTTTTGTTGTTCAATGGTCGACTGATAATCGTCGAATGGCATGTATGGATTCGTTCTGCTGAGCCACGATGTCTTGAGTTGGGACAGAGGCTCGTAGTCCTTGGGTCCTGGTTCTGTTGTGCGGGGTCTGGTTGCTGGTTTTGTGCTTAAGGTTCAAACGTGTTCTTGTCGTTTTGTTGGGTGTAGACGGAGGGGAACGGGACTAGACTGGGGCGTGGATGGATTTCAGGAAAACGTATATAAGGGACATGTAGGATAGGTCACGGCTCGCCAAGACATCACGAACAGGAACAGCCGGCTGTCTACCCTCGGCCTGCAGGGAAGCTATTAATTTAGACCTGGCGTCACGGTGTACAGGGCATGACCAAACCACATGCTCTATGTCGTGATAACCTTCACCACAGGCACAGATACCACTTTCCCCGAGCCCAACACGACGGAGGAGCGCGTCAAATCTATAGTGATTGGACATAAGCCGGGACATCACGCAAATGAAATCCCGACCTACATCCAACCCCTTGAACCACGGGTTCGTCGATACTTTGGGGATTATGGAATGTAACCACCTTCCCAATTCCCCTCTGGTCCAAGCATTTTGCCAACTGATGATCGTATTCTGACGTACAAGTGCGAAAAATTCATTAAAGGCAATTGGTCTTTCATAAATATCACCGTTTGTTGCGCCCACCTTAGCCAAAGAGTCCGCTTTCTCATTACCCGGTATCGAGCAGTGAGAAGGGACCCACGCTAAGGTAATCTGAGTAGATTTTTCGGATAAAGCACTCAGATGTTCCCGTATTTTCCCCAGGAAATACGGAGAGTGCTTAACATCTTTCATCGATCGGAGAGCCTCAATGGAACTGAGACTGTCCGTAAAGATGAAATAATGGTCCGTGGGCATTTTTTCGATAATCCCTAGGGTGTACTGAATTGCAGCTAATTCTGCGACGTAAACAGAAGCAGGATTATCGAGCTTATGGGAGACGGTTAAATTGTTATTGAAGATACCGAAGCCAGTGGACCCATCAAGAAGTGATCCGTCAGTGTAGTACATATTGTCGCAGTTGATGTTTCGATATTTATTGGAAAAAATTTTAGGGATCTGCTGCACGCGTAAATGATCCGGGATTCCACGAGTTTCTTCTATCATGGATGTATCGAAAAACACAGTAGAATCAGAAGTATTTGATAAGTCGACACGATTTGGAATATTCGAAGAAGGGTTAATATTTTGGGACATGTGATTGAAATACAATGTCATAAAACGGGTTTGAGAATTAAGTTCGATTAACCTTTCAAAATTTTCAATCACGGGACGGTTCAAGACCTCACATTTGATTAGAATACGAGAAGACAGGCTCCAGAAGCGGTTTTTCAATGGTAGTACTCCAGCTAAAACCTCCAAACTCATCGTATGGGTCAACTGCATGCAACCTAAGGCGATACGCAAACAACGATATTGTATTCGCTCCAGTTTGATCAAATGTGTGTTTGCTGCGGAGCGGAAGCAGAAACACCCGTATTCAATAACAGACAATATCGTTGTTTGGTAAAGCCTTATAAGGTCTCCTGGATGGGCTCCCCACCATTGTCCGGTTATTGTACGAAGAAAATTCACTCTTTGTTGACATTTTTTCATCAGATACCTCACGTGACAACCCCAGGTGCCTTTAGAGTCGAACCAGACACCAAGATATTTGTGTACCAAAACCTGAGAAATCGTTTTACCCATTAATTGTGTTTGAAGCTGAGCAGGTTCATGCTTCCTAGAAAAAACTACTATCTCAGTCTTCTCCGGAGAGAATTCGATACCTAGCTGTAAAGCCCAAGCAGACAAATTGTCCAAGGTATCTTGCAATGGTCCTTGCAAATCGGCAGCTTTGGCTCCTGTAACAGAGATTACACTGTCGTCTGCAAGTTGTCTTATCGTGCATGAATTTGCCAGACATTCGTCGATGTCATTTACATAAAAGTTGTAAAGAAGGGGGCTTAAACATGAGCCCTGGGGAAGACCCATGTAGCTAATGCGAAAAGTTGCCAAATCGCCATGCGTAAAATGCATGTGCTTTTCGGACAACAAGTTGTGCAAAAAATTGTTCAAAATTGGAGAAAATCCTTGTCGGTGAAGTTTACCCGAAAGAATGTCAATAGAAACGGAATCAAAAGCCCCCTTAATGTCCAAGAACGCAGACGCCATTTGTTCTTTACGAGCATACGCCAGCTGAATATCTGTTGAAAGCAACGCAAGACAATCATTCGTCCCTTTGGCACGGCGGAAGCCAAATTGAGTTTCTGATAGTAGACCATTTGATTCGACCCAGTGGTCTAAACGACGGAGTATCATTTTTTCCATCAATTTCCGGATACAGGATAGCATTGCAATCGGCCTATAAGAGTTGTGATTAGAAGCTGGTTTCCCTGGTTTTTGGATGGCGATCACCTTCACTTGCCTCCAATCCTGCGGTACAATGTTTTGCTCCAGGAACTTATTGAACAAGTTCAACAAGCGCCTCTTGGCATTGCCGGGTAGATTCTTCAACAAGTTGAATTTGATTCTATCTAATCCAGGCGCGTTATTGTTACAGGACAGGAGGGCAACTGAAAGTTCTGCCATCGTAAAAGGTGATTCTATCGCGTCGTGGCCCGGAGACGCATCGCGAACAATATTTTGCTCAGGAACAGAGTCCGGACATACTTTCCTGGCAAAATCAAATATCCACCTACTTGAAGACTCCTCGCTTTCGTTGACCGTTACGCGATTCCGCATTCTTCGGGCTGTGTTCCAAAGAGTGCTCATCGATGTCTCCCTCGACGTCTCGTTCACGAACCGACGCCAATATCCACGTTTCTTTGCTTTAGCCAAGCTTTTAAGCTTGGTATCAAGCTCCGAATACCGTAAATAGTCGCCAGGTATACCTCCCGTCTGGTAGGCCTTAAACGCGTCGGATCTTTGCGTGTAGACATCGGAGCACTCTTGGTCCCACCACGGAGTGGGAGGCCGTTCTTTGATCGTTACGCCGGGATATTTCTTCGTTTGGGCTTGCAACGCGGCGTCGAGAATCAAGCCCGCGAGGAGGTTGTATTCTTCAAGTGGTGAATGATGTTGAATCGACTCGACCGCTTTTGAAATCATTTCCTCGTATAACTTCCAATCGACATTTCGTGTGAGGTCATACGGAATGTCAATTGGTCGCATGCGAGTTGACCCGTTAGTAATTGAAATAAGAATAGGCAGATGGTCGCTACCGTGAGGATCGAGGATTACCTTCCATGTGCAATCCAACCGTAGCGACGTCGAACATAAGGATAGATCCAAAGCGCTTGGGCGCGCTGGAGGTTTCGGGATACGTGTCATTTCACCGTTGTTTAAAATAGTCATGTCGAAGTCATCGCAAAGGTTATAGATTAAAGAGGAGCGGTTATCATTGTATGGGGAACCCCAAGCCACGCCATGAGAGTTGAAGTCTCCCAAAATCAAACGTGGCGAGGGAAGAAGTTCTATTAAATCAAAGAGCAGCCGTTGCCCAACCTGTGCTCTGGGGGGAATATATATTGAGGCAATACAAAGCTCTTTACCTTGTATTGTCATTTGACATGCGACAACTTCGATGCCTGGAATCGAGGGGAGGTTAATACGATAGAAAGAATAGCACTTTTTAATCCCTAAAAGTACTCCTCCATATGGGGTGTCTCGATCAAGGCGAATAATATTAAAATCATGGAAGTTGAGATCAATATTTGAAGTAAGCCAAGTTTCACAAAGGGAAAATGCATCGCATTTGTTTTTATTTATCAAAACTTTAAACGAATCAATTTTTGGTAAAATACTTCTACAATTCCACTGTAAGACAGAGATAGAATCCTTCATATACGCAGTTGAATTAGGCATCGAAGGATACAATCGCTGCAAGGAGAGGCCATTGGGCAGTCAACTGCTTCAAAAATGATCTAACTGTTGGGAGGAATGCTGTAAGAAAAATTTTAATTGGATCGGGTACATTGAAAGTTTCAAAAATCCAGTCCACAATGTCAGAAAATTTCACTAATCCAGAGTTTGTTTCATCAACTGGGAGTGTAAAAGGAGCAACTGGGGTTTTAGATGTTCCTGGCAGTGCTGGGAACTCCTTCTGGGACTTTAAATTTGCCAGCCCAGGAGGAGTTTGCTTCGGTTTTTCCGCAGCACTGTTTGGTTTGTTTGTAACCTTCATTTCACTTTGAGAAATCTTAGGACCTTTTCTGGGAAGTTTAGGAGAGGAAACACTTTTCCTCTTTCTAGACTCCCCAGGATTGGCGTAAGATGCTCCCGCTGGTGAATCGTCAGAATCGGTTTCCTCAGAGGGCAACAGATCGAAGGGGTTCGAAGTAACGGGAGAAGTGGTAACGGTCTTCTTCAGCATGTCAGCGTAGGAACGCTTTGAACGCTCTTTGAGAGACCGTTTTATTTTATCCCTGCGCTGCATGTACACCGCACATGTCGAGAGCTCATGCAGATTTTCTCCGCAGTGAATACACTTTTCAGCGTTAACACTGCAAGAATCTTCCGCATGAGACTCCCCACACTTGCCACAACGTGCCTTATTGCAGCAGTAGGCGGCTGTATGGCCTAACTGCTTGCAATTCAGGCAGTTCATGACGCGGGGCACGTAGAGCCTCACAGGGAGACGAACCCGGTGGATCGAGACGTGGCTTGGTAGTGCAGACCCGGCGAACGTAACTCGAAACGAGTCTGACGGAGTGTATACTGTTTTGCCACCGATGATCGATGCTGACCGCAATTGCTTGCAGTCGAGCACCTTTACTTCGGGACACGTTTTGTTCTTAAAGCACCCTTTGGCACTTTGCAGTATACACTCGACGGACAGACTCGAATCGGTTATGACACCGTCGATCTCCACGTCTCGTGCGGGTATGTAAACGCGATACTCGCGTGTGAAGAGCTCAGAGCAAGCTATATCGTTGGCCTCTTTCAGGTTACCGACCACGACACGGAGCTTGTTAGGCCGGACCTTGGAAATTTCGGTCACGCCCTTGTACTCCTTCGTCAGGTCTTTAGAAATCTGCAAGAGGTTCAACTTTTTCGATTTCGGTCCTGCCTTTGGCCGAAAATAAACAGTATAGCTGCCCTGGGCTCCGTCTGGGTAAAGCCTGGGGCGAGGGGGGACTGAAGAATGAACAGGGGAGGGGGTAACAGAAGGGTCAGGGTCAGAGGGGTTCGGGGATGGTGGCGCGGGAGGCGAGGGATCTACATCCATCGCGCTATGTTTAGCGCACTAGCGCTGACAAGAACACGTACCTTTTTATTTCTCCCTTCCAGTAAGGTTGGTTGTCCGATCGTTCGAAGTAGCAGCCGTTACAGCCAGCAGCACCAATACAGCAGCACCAAGCAGCCACCAGCAGCGAGCCAGGTGTGAGATCACTCCACACAGCGATACGACTCGCTGACACTGATGGCTTCTTCTTTTTCCTCGTTTGTGTCTCGTCCACTGCTGTAGCACAATCCAGCCAGCAGCCAAATCGGCTTACGCACCAGCTGGCAGTCACGATGCGAAACAGTTGCACAAAGGAACGACCTTGAACCCGGATTTATTTCACTCGACCAGGCAAACAATGCCAACACTTGTTCACACGTCTTTTGTTTTATACTCTATCGGACCGATCACCAAACACGTCCAGTACTGATGCGTGTTCGGCACAGAATGATAACCATTCTTATTTATGATCATTTTCAAACTGGAAAGAAGAATTGTATTTCGAATAAATTTTTGGGCCTTTCTCGCTTATGTGTTGCGATGTTCTGCAACACTTTGTAGATAACAAAATAAAATATCTCAAGACGCATTTCGCGCCAACTTGGTCAGATGATGTTTTTCTGTATGGATTCATCACTGCGAAAAGACACATTGATCTTCTTATATCACCCGGGTGTTTCCTGTGATCCGCAAAGTGAGAGTAAGTGACATGATTATAATAATTCGTGCTTGTGTGTATGCCTTTCCTTTTTACGCTTACTATTTATTCTGAGCCTCGCTGCCTCAGGCCAATATTATCGACAGTTGCAATTCCCTGGAGAGGTTGCAACTGAATGGCCCTTTGACCAGTTTTATTGACATCGACTGTTACTGATTCTACTAAGATTCGAACCCACGAACACCTGTTTATCAATGCGGACTTTGTAGTCTTGCGGCTACGAAGCTCCCTTGGCCAGATGTTGGCAGCACCCTCCTAGAATCCAATTAAACTTTGTGGGTATATGGGCTCTACCAAACCAAGTAACTTTGCATATTTTTGAAGTAGAATACTTCTCTCAGGAAGTTCGGCTACATAGGGATGTGAAATGAAAATCTAAAACCGAAAAAAGTGAAAAATATGTCCAATTTCAAATGCTAATAAACCGATTAGTATTCGATGGATTTCCTTCGTTCTTGCAGCAATAGATTGGAAAATCTTCTAAGATTCTTCCCAAAATAAGATAATTGTAATTTTATTATTCACACTATTGTACTATTGAAAATAGTCAAGCCTTGTCAAAACGAAAATTTCGACCCCTGATTGGTCGTTATATGCTTGCTTCCCAAGCACGGTCGACAGAATCATATACCTTGCAATTGAAAACATGCTATTTGGCCTATATAAGAGCCTGTTTCAGCCGGAGCCGCTCATAATAGTTCTGAACAGCGACGACAGCAGTCCTCCCTTAGCAGCAGTGGGTACCATCGATAGCGGAAGCGGCCACAACTGTGGCTTGGCTGTGGATAGGCCAGCGTATAGCTGCCACAACTGTGGCATAGCGTAGCATCAGACAGCGACAACAGCAGTCGTCCTTCCTCAGCAGCAGCACTAGCCCTGTGGTTGGTCACCACGTCTCAGGAGCAGCGCGGTTTTTCTCAGCGTGTGTCGCCAGACAGCCATTATTCCCCCCGTGTTGGGGCAGCATAATGATTGCCATCAGGAAATCCAGTTTCGGAAATCAAAATGCCTTTTTGAAGGCAAATAAACAAGTCATTGAAAGTTAATAATTTTTGTCAACGCAAGCAAGCATTCTGTGTTGCATCCCAGCAATTTAAATTTGTCGCACCCGTTTAATTTACTGAATGTGAAATAGCTTCCACAGTGCATGTTGTCCGTGTATCTTATTTCCCCCAATGTTAGGGCAGCTCAAAGGTTGTAATTAGCAACCGATTTTGAACCACACCATGCTTTTTTCAAGGCAAATAAAAAATAATTGAAGGTTAATAATTTTCTGGCATCAACACAAGCAGACATTCTGTGCGGGATGCAATCAAATTCTGTTGTAGTTGTCTAATTTTTACTTTCACTTTATTTAGTAAACCCCCCACTGTAGGGGCAGCGCAAAGGCTGCGATCAGCATAACCGACATTGAATAATAAATTTCCCTGTTAGTACGCCTTCACAAAAGCAGTTAGTCCGACTATGCAGAGCTAATATGAGGTCGATTCAATCAATCAGCATAAACAGAATTTCGTCATCTCCCAGCTGCCAAGTTGCAACATGATGCAACACGCAACAGCGAGCAAACGAAATCGCTTGATGTTACAAACCGCAATAAGATACGGGTTAAAACCGTTGCGTGTGTGAGAGCACCATCGGTGTTTATTCGCTGGATACACTATCTCTATACTGTCTACTGAACGCAATAATCTGCTTACATGCGACACGGGGACGGGAACATTTTCTTCAACCAAGCTGCACAACACGACACAAAACATGTTATTTTGTTGCTTCAATGAGAGTGCTATCGGTCCGGCTCGACAAGAAATCATTTTTGTGCATCCGTGCTACGAAACTGAGGAAAAACTTTAGAAACTGAAAAAAGAGGTGGAGCTTATCAAATGATCGCTATATCATTCCACCACGTACGTGAAATAATTCATTCCTATTTTCATCCCTATATAAGAGCCTGTTTTAGTCCAAGCCGCTCATAACAGTTCTGAACAGCGACGACAGCAGTCCTCCCTTAGCAGCAGTGGGTACCATCGATAGCGGAAGCGGCCACAACTGTGGCTTGGCTGTGGATAGGCCAGCGTATAGCGGCCACAACTGTGGCATAGCGTAGCATCAGACAGCGACAACAGCAGTCGTCCTTCCTCAGCAGCAGCACTAGCCCTGTGGTTGGTCACCACGTCTCAGGAGCAGCGCGGTTTTTCTCAGCGTGTGTCGCCAGACAGCCATTATTCCCCCGTGTTGGGGCAGCATAATGATTGCCATCAGGAAATCCAGTTTCGGAAATCAAAATGCCTTTTTGAAGGCAAATAAACAAGTCATTGAAAGTTAATAATTTTTGTCAACGCAAGCAAGCATTCTGTGTTGCATCCTAGCAATTTAAATTTGTCGCACCCGTTTAATTTACTGAATGTGAAATAGCTTCCACAGTGCATGTTGTCCGTGTATCTTATTTCCCCCAATGTTAGGGCAGCTCAAAGGTTGTAATTAGCAACCGATTTTGAACCACACCATGCTTTTTTCAAGGCAAATAAAAAATAATTGAAGGTTAATAATTTTCTGGCATCAACACAAGCAGACATTCTGTGCGGGATGCAATCAAATTCTGTTGTAGTTGTCTAATTTTTACTTTCACTTTATTTAGTAAACCCCCCACTGTAGGGGCAGCGCAAAGGCTGCGATCAGCATAACCGACATTGAATAATAAATTTCCCTGTTAGTACGCCTTCACAAAAGCAGTTAGTCCGACTATGCAGAGCTAATATGAAGTCGATTCAATCAATCAGCATAAACAGAATTTCGTCATCTCCCAGCTGCCAAGTTGCAACATGATGCAACACGCAACAGCGAGCAAACGAAATCGCTTGATGTTACAAACCGCAATAAGATACGGGTTAAAACCGTTGCGTGTGTGAGAGCACCATCGGTGTTTATTCGCTGGATACACTATCTCTATACTGTCTACTGAACGCAATAATCTGCTTACATGCGACACGGGGACGGGAACATTTTCTTCAACCAAGCTGCACAACACGACACAAAACATGTTATTTTGTTGCTTCAATGAGAGTGCTATCGGTCCGGCTCGACAAGAAATCATTTTTGTGCATCCGTGCTACGAAACTGAGGAAAAACTTTAGAAACTGAAAAAAGAGGTGGAGCTTATCAAATGATCGCTATATCATTCCACCACGTACGTGAAATAATTCATTCCTATTTTCATCCCTATATAAGAGCCTGTTTTAGTCCAAGCCGCTCATAACAGTTCTGAACAGCGACGACAGCAGTCCTCCCTTAGCAGCAGTGGGTACCATCGATAGCGGAAGCGGCCACAACTGTGGCTTGGCTGTGGATAGGCCAGCGTATAGCGGCCACAACTGTGGCATAGCGTAGCATCAGACAGCGACAACAGCAGTCGTCCTTCCTCAGCAGCAGCACTAGCCCTGTGGTTGGTCACCACGTCTCAGGAGCAGCGCGGTTTTTCTCAGCGTGTGTCGCCAGACAGCCATTATTCCCCCCGTGTTGGGGCAGCATGATGATTGCCATCAGGAAATCCAGTTTCGGAAATCAAAATGCCTTTTTGAAGGCAAATAAACAAGTCATTGAAAGTTAATAATTTTTGTCAACGCAAGCAAGCATTCTGTGTTGCATCCTAGCAATTTAAATTTGTCGCACCCGTTTAATTTACTGAATGTGAAATAGCTTCCACAGTGCATGTTGTCCGTGTATCTTAATTCCCCCAATGTTAGGGCAGCTCAAAGGTTGTAATTAGCAACCGATTTTGAACCACACCATACTTTTTGAAGTAGAATACTTCTCTCAGGAAGTTCGGCTACATAGGGATGTGAAATGAAAATCTAAAACTGAAAAAAGTGAGAAATATGTCCAATTTCAAATGCTAATAAATCGGTTAGTTTTCGATGGATTTCCTTCGTTTTTGCAGCAATCGATTAGAAAATCTTCTAAGATTCCTACCAAATGCATGAAATTGCAATTTTATCATTCGAACTATTGTACTATTGAAAATTCTTAAGCCTTGTCAAAACACAAAATTCGACCTCTGATTGGTCGTTATACCGCGCTTTCCCAAGCACGGTCGGCAGAGTTACGGTCCTAGTAAATTGGGAATGCATCATTTGGCCTATATAAGAGCTTCATCAGATAATAAACAGACATTTCATCGGATATTAAATCGAACAACTGAAATTTGAAGAACACAAATGAATATTTGAAGAGTTAATATTTTCTCGTTTTGCGCTATAATCCAAAGTTAATTATCTTCATCTACATACTTACTCTGACTATTATTACGTGTTTGCGTCGCTTAGTGTTTGGCTACGGTCATGCAGAACGCAAACAACGGCGCGATGCGATTCGGCAAGACGAAATGTGTTGAAATGTATAGCTCTACTTCGCCTTAGAAAGAGCTGTACATTTCACCACGGTAAGGCGAATCGCATCGCGCCGGCATTCGCGTTCTGCACAACCGTAGCCTTTTTTCCGTTCCTGTTTAATGATGTCGTATTAAATGTGCATATTACAATTCGGCAGCACTTCAACTTCTCATTTGCACAAAATTTAAAAATATTCAATGAACTTCATTCAAAATATCAAACAAAAAGAAATTACAATACTGCCAATGAACGGTCAACGTTTATTTACTAGAAAAAATGACTGACACGCAAGCAGCCGGGTTATCTTTCTTGTAAAAGTATTCTACTTCAACCTTGCGGTCGTGGCTTTGCATACAACCTTCCTGTGATTTTTTTCATTAAAATTTCATGTGGCTAACACTTGAAAAGCGCTGAATTTTTTCATGAATCGATATATCTGAATAATAACGAAGATAGAGAAAAGTTGTCAATGGATGACTTCTAGGGAATTATCTAAGCTTTTTTTTGAAAACATTGACAAAATTGAATTTTTAATGAAAACAAATATTTCAAAACCAAAAAGTTGTTCAAAATTAATCGGTCAGCACAGATTTTTCTCATATTAGGTTTTAAGATAAACGAGTTGTCCAAAAATTTTATTTAAGCAAATCAAAGCCCAACAAAACTCTTGTAGATAACGGGTGACAACTAACAATCTGGAATTTTGTTGGGGCTCTTTTACTCCACAACAAACACGCTCAGAGAGGAATGAGAATATGTATATGAAAGCTCTATCTTCATGCCAGTATTTTTTTGTTTTGTTCATGTATGCTCAGTTCGGTTCAAAATGGCGTCCAAACAGCGAGCATTCCGTAAGTACATTGTACATCTTCCGGTTTCTATTATGCATGGCTTCCTGTGAACCTCAACTATAACCCGCCAGGAAGGTAGTGAAAGACCGACCAGAGTAGTGGACAGAAAAGTACTATTACCTTTTGTCAAATCATGGTTCAAACCTAGTGATTTGGCTATCAATCAAAATATATACCAGAACGAATGTTTGAACAATATAATGATTCCATTTCTTCCAAAACACCATACAGATGAAAAGTATGTGTTTTGGCCAGAGAGAATATCATCACAGCACGTCAAAAAAACACAAACGTTTCTGAACAACCACTCGACTCCATTTGTACCCTAAATACGCAACCCAACAAATTCACCTCAGCGTCGTCCAATCGAAGATTTTTTTGGGATTTTAAGTTCCTTTGGTGCAAAAATATCTGGAGATCAACGAATTGCGAACAGTTGATCGGTAGAATCAAGAGATGCATTCGAAAAGCTGACTTGAAGGCCGTAGAAAACTTCGTCGGGTAACGGACCTTTCTCAAATGTCCAATATATTTTGTTAGTTCACAATGAATGTATATTCATGAGAAATAAATCAGTTTCTATCTTTTTTAAGAGCTGTAGAATAAAATACCAAAATTTTAATTGTCACCCGTTAGCATTATTGAACATCAGAAAATTGCATTAGTGTGCTCATTGCCTGAGGTGCGACAAAAATAGTGTAAAATCAAACTTTTAACAGAGTCGGTACCCACTGTGATTTATGATTCTTTCTTAATTATAAAATTCAAAATCTTTTAGGATCTTTTAGCTTCAATATAAACCTACATGTTTTGTTCTTTGCCCAACTTCTTAGTAGTTCCAACTTCTTAGTATCTGAGAATCTAATAAAAACTGCTCCCTCTTAAACTGAAAAAAAAAAACAAAAATTGTTTACCCCTCGCGAGCGTTAATTTCAAATGAATATCATATGGTTACAACTCGCTCTGATATATTAGTTATTTTACAACTAAAAAAAAGGCATAGCTGAAACTGTTTGTACCAACAAAAAGAACAAACTCAACCGTTCCTGCCAGGTACACGTTTACCATAGTTGTTATGATCGCAGGGACGACCATTTTATATTTAATTGAAATCACACACAACTAATGGTTTGAATTTATTATCACAACCGAAAACCTCAGGTAGAAACCACTCATTTGTGGCTTTCGGTGTCATACGAAGCATTGCGCCGTGAAAATAAACATGCAGGGAGCTTTATTCGGTCTAGGTAATTTCAGCACCTACCAGGCTTCTTTTTTGTGTTTGAAAACATAGGACTTTACCGCTTTAATGTACTTAATCTAATCAAACAGGGAAATACTGAACGTTACATCAATTGTTAGTATCAATTTTCCGAATCGAATAATCACGGGAAAAGGTTCAACAAATTGCTACGCAGTACACAGTTTTTACCTTTAACATATTCCATCAGGCAAACCCCCAAATTCTCCCATATGCAGGTAATAAACATACACACACACACACAAAACGTGTTAATTATTGATCAACAAAATCCCAACCACCTGCTGGTTTCCCCGGTGTGTGTGAAAATTTCCACCTCACGTGAGCCACTATCCCGGACAGAATAGAAACACGAAGCCATGGCTAATGAAAAACAAACAGCCGCCACTCTTCTGCGGTACTGTTCCGGGAGTCCGACCGGCCATCCGAAAATATTCATAACCGAACTACTATGTGAGCGTTGTTCCACTTGCCTAAGTGAGTAATTATGGCAGCTGAAGGACCAAAATTTCGTCCCTTCCCACCCGGTCCCGTACGGCTCTTCAGTTGTCTGTTCTGCCCGGCGGATCCGACGGATTACAGAAGCATGAAAAAGTCGCTCACTACTGTACACATTATGATACGAGCTATGAAGCGTGGAAAACTAGTCAACCATTCTTCCATCCATGGCTGCCTGGCTAAAAAGGCTTAGCCCTTGGTCGACGAAGAAAAATTACAGCCCTCCCGGGTTGCGTGCCGCTGGCGGTCGTCGTGTGGTGGGAAATTTAAATGAAACGCGATTGTGCCGAGGTGATAAGATGGGGTGATATTTCACGTGCCGGTAGCGCGGCGTTATGTGTGAGTGTATTTAAATGAATGCTGGAAATTATGCATTAGCGTTCTCTTATTTGCATAAACCAGTGGCAATAGCTGCCCAGCGGATGGGCGTGAATGGGCAACCTTCGCTGCTTCCAGGCGTACCTGTTGCTTACTTACCATCTGTGGTGAGGTAAATAGTGTGAAAGATATGGTACATCATTGTCAACTGCATTCTACAGAAAGTAGTCCTGTGGCATAGGAGTATGATGATTTGAATTTAATCGAGTCGAAAGACATGATTTGTTTCTACTCCTTTTGCAAAATACATGTCGATACAGTTTCCAGTTACATATTTATTTTTCGTTCGATGTAAAGCTATCAGATTAAAAAGTAATACACGGTATATTATATACAGGATTGTTACTTTAATGCTAGAATATTGGCCCCGTCACAGCAAGAGGATGAAGTCAACGTTTGAACAGGCACGGTTATCCAAATCAAAATAGAAAAAAAAAACATGTTGAGCTTTTCACTCGCTCCCAGGAAATGGTTTTCGTGTTCCGGCGTCGTTCTGAAGCCGGTGCTCCGAAGCTTTCGTAGCGACTGTATAAATCAAAATTCGATGCGAAAATAAAACCGCTTACTCACAGTCACGGGAATTATTTCCAGCTGTACGTGGTGTAGCGAAAGCCCAAATTGAATTAGTTGATAAATTTATCGACTTTATCCGTTATTCAGATTTCATGGTAAAATATGAATATTGACAGAGGGTAAATTTCCAATCCTAGTTGGATTGTTTCTGTTTTTTTTTTTCGTTATATGTATTTGACCTACATATATCTTAAATTTACAGAAAAATCAATCGTCACGTTAGCCTATAAGACAGCTAAAAACCTGTTACTGAAAGTGTTTGGTTAACCAAAACAGGATAAATGAGAATACAAACGACACATAGATTAACAAGACAAACAACTTATTTTAAACATAGTTAAATGCGACTTGACTTTTTGGCACTGTTTTGGTTAGAATTTTTCTTGTGAATGCTATGTTAATAAATATTTCCTTTCGAACAGTTCATTAATTTTATCGATTAAGATGACTTATCGCAAACAGAGTCTATATGAATTATTGAAGGATTTTTTCCAAGAATTTTTAGGTTTAAAAACCATTTCAACTTGTCTCGCAATAAATTACGCAATACCACTAAACATTCGGAAAAAGAAAAAACAGTCTGAACATTTCCGCTTTTCGCAAATTGACGTGTAAATTGCTTTATTCTCTTTTCATTTTTGCAAAAACAATTTCCCAAATAATTATTTATTTCTATTTCCACACCAAAGACTTTCCTCCCAACAATTTGATTCAGTTTTCCCTATGATTGTTTCCACATGTTGGTGCATTCGACTTTAACAACCGAGAACCACAAATGATCGGTATTTACCCGGGGTTTTTTGTTGAGGGAGCAATGAAATTACGTCATTAGTGTTGAGTGATGTCGATTAACTTCAAACGACTGACCTTTAACGATACCGGGAATAGCAAATTCGTACGGATCGATGTGGCCAGCACTGGAAATATTGTTTTCGTTAGGCGGTTGAAAAATGCTGGTAGTTTGCGGTACATATAGAGATGAGTTAGTGTAGAAGCTTTAGTGCGAACTAATATCGAAATCAAATCGGTATAAAATTTTATCTACTATTTGTAATTGTGAATCGACTAAAGTTCATTTCTGCAATGTAATTGGCAAGGAGAGGCTACAATTCTGTTTTCCCAAGCGCTCAAAGCTCGTCGTTACAAACTAGAAGCTATTATCAATGTGTAAGCAGCTGAAACAATTACGAAAGCATTCAAAATTGTTTACCGAGCAGAACTTTAGCTACTGTGGAAAAATAAACATGCAAACGCTGCCTATAAGTAACTTCGAAAAATCTCAAACTACCGTCAGTAGTATTCAGAATAACGTTTTCAATCATGAACTTCATCAGTTTTGTGCTGCTTCTTTTTTTTACTATCACAGTCGTTTGGTCTATGGAGAATGTACCGCTGGAAGAAGAAACATATCATTCATTAGGTGCGTAGCTTGAGTTTTGTTTTTTTTTTTTGAAAATAATGCATAGAAACTAATGAAATAATTCACCAGCTCTTTCCAAGCGCGGCAAAAAATGTGTTCTATCTGAATGTCAAACCTGGTGTAAAGGGAGAGGAAGGTCGAAGGGAACCTGTGGAGAACGATGTAATTGCTCTAAAAATTGAAAACAAATCTGGAGGTTATATAGGTTTAAAATAGTCATTTGGAAACCCACATTATTCGTTGTTGTTAGAATAGTTGAACTTTGAACATTCCGAATCCCAGGTAAACATTCCTCAAAAAAGTTTTTTTTTGTTAAACTTACCGAACACATTTATTCCGAGTACGTCTGAAACTTTCAAAGAAGCAATTAACTCCAGAATGATTTATGAACTCTGCTCGATTTATGGACGGTCATACATTTTCCATTCTTATGGTTTTGAAAGCACACAGCCAAGTACCTACGACAAAACGCCCTTGAGCGTCTTCTGCCGGCTGGACAAACAAGGTGAGAGCAAGGTTCACCTAAATCATTTCGGTTCCGTAGGTACTCGGACCCATTCCTGCGATAAATGCTACACACTGCAGGCAGATATGGTCCACGGAGAGTTTTGCAACTTGGGCAGCAATTTCTCTCGGACCGTCCGCCAGACCTTTCAGACTGATTGTTCGAGTTTCTTTATTATTATTCTTATTTTAGAAACGATGATAATGAGTATCACAATGATCAAGCATCTCTCGGTAAAAGTTACCCCAAAGTCTGCCCTGGAGCGAAAAAAAAGAAAAAGTTTTGATGGCATTTGTTATTCTCTAGCAAAAGCTTCTAACGAGTATAATTAGTTCGTCGCGACAATTTAGCGGATAAGAAATCTCGGATTAACAGAGACGAGTATATCAGGTTTTTTCGAGTGAGAATGGCGGACGGATGAATAATGGAAAAATTAATCTAATGAAGGGTAGTGAGCTTTAGTCAACTCGACAATTTTGTGTTGCAGTTGTCTGAAAGAGCGCGCTTAGTCATGTATTACGTAGCGGGGAAGAACTAGAGCAGTTTTTGAAGCACTAGTAATTGAAAATTTGATAGAGCATAAATATTCACAGCAAAAAAAATCACAAGGCTTGTATCCAAAGCCACGATCGCAAGGTTGACGTAGAACTACATAAGGTTGTTTGTTACATTACTTGTTGCAAATGGTCGGCGTGCGACCAGACCGAACCAAGCGCCAAAAACATTATTTCGAGTAATCGGCGATCAAAGTTTACTCACCCCGTATGCTTCCTGCAAGCTGCTGCAGAGAAATTTTGTTATAACACCATTATAAACTGTTCAAATGATTTCGTTTTTTCATGAAAGATAGATTATCAATTTTAACATCCACTAGTGTTAAAAACTCAATTTTCAAAACAATGGAGCTTGGTCTGGTCGCATGCCGACCAAATATGTTTAAAGTTTTGTGCAAAAAAGGAGTTGAATTTCAGTTTGCACATACAACACTAAGCAGGAATGGAACAAGCACTATATAACGCAAACAAGTTTCAACAGTCAGAGTGCATGCAGATTAAAATACTAAAACTTAAATAATTTGTTTGTTGTCCTTATTAGGCCAATTGTTTTTCAATTTCATATAAGATATAACGTTGATCGCATCGGTGTGATACCCCGACAGAGGCATTTTTCTGATAACACAGTTGAAAGCTGTTTTAACACTCAAAAATTTGACGACTCATGTACTTATTTTGAATGCCAGCAACTTTAGTGTGTTGTCGAAATAAGGTAACTTTTCATTGGATGCATCTACAACTGATGCTGCCCGCTACCGCACAAAGGCAACTTTTACTAAAGAAAATGCCGCTGATCAACTGGCCCTGCCACTATGGATGCTGGTACTCGCTGCAACTGCTGCTGCTGCTAAGTAGGGACTGTTTTAGTTGTTGATTTGTTGTAATATGAGTAGTTTCGGCTGAAACAGGCTCATATATAGGCTAAATAGTACATTCCGAATTACTAGGTCTACAATTCTGCCGACCGTGCTTGGAAAAGCAATCATATAGCGACCAATCAGAGGCCGAATTTTGCGTTTTGACAGGGCTTGGCAATTTTCAATAGTACAATAGTTCGAATAAAAAAATTACAATTTTCTGCATTTGCAGGATCTTTTCGAGCTGGAAATTTTCTCGACTCAGCACTGGGGCACGGTGTATTGTTGTACTTATCCTACACATGCAAAATGTGCCAAAAACAATATCGATAACAAATTCTCTCAACTAATCTAGTTGATCGAGACCGCTGTTAACCCCAAGGTTAATGTAAAACAGCGGAAAGGCCACAACAAACATTAATTTCAAATTGAAAAGAGAACCGTTTGAATAAGCAGTGAAACCAGTAGATCACCGAACCGGTTGACATGCCCATCTGAACTTAACCTAATGCGATTTTTCGCGATGCTGAAAATACTATTTATCCGTGTTGCTGTGTGACTAACATGAAACAGAGCGAGGGAAATAATCCGCGTTCGCACGTGACTATATACATTCGAAAACAGTTGGCTCTAAGTTAAAGTTGATCAAGTTTTTCTGAGTTAAAGTTGATCAAGAACTATTTGAGGACAACGATGAGTAACTTGAGATTAACAAACCTTGCCATTTTATCAATCGAACGTGAAATCACTGACTTCATTGATTTTAAATCTTTAATTTCTGATTTTGCCAATCAAAAAGCACGGAAAGTGAGTACCGTAAAACGGGGTAACATTGATCATTTTTTTCACTTTTTCGTGAGTATTTATATATTTTACAACTGAAATGACAGGTTTCATATTTTTAAAACCAGTACTGGCATCCTTAGAACTTGAGAAGTTAGTTTTCAAAGCCCTTCGAAAATCCTGAACATTAAAAACATTTATTTTTCGTCGTTGTATCAATTTTCCTTATTTGGGGTAACTTTGATCAGTTTCAATTTTGAATAGTTTTGAAACCTTTTTGAACTAAAAATGTTGGATAATGCTTTGATAACATGTTTAGAGACGCTTCCCGTTCTCCTTGACTGCTTTTACTGCGGAGGATAGTCCTGTCCTTGCATTTCGCCGCGGTATGTACTGCGAGGCATTTTTATGCCATATGTAATTTTACCTTTCGATGATGAAAAACGTAAACGTTGGTTGCAAAAGTTGCTAGAAGTATTTTGTAAGTCAACAAACGTTGTAGAATTTTTGTGTTCAGAAAACATATGTTGATCTTATATGCAAGGCCTTATCAACAACGGAAGTATCAATAGGCCAGCTCTAGCCTCCTACATTCTATGCTCTAGCCAAGACAACATCCTGGCGTAGGGCAGGATGTTGTCTTGGCTAGAGCATAAAACTGGACTTTCTTAACAAATATAAACTAATTAACATTGAATGTAATAAATTTGACTAATTTTTTTTCTGGTTGATTGAGAAAATTTAATAACGAATTCGGAAAACATGTCAATGAATACGAAATGTTCAATATTCGACTAGTATAAAGTGCTTTTTCTGACACTTACTGAGAGTAAGAAATATAACGATCAAATTAATTTTAAAGTTTGGTCATCGAAACAATAAAAAATTTCAACCAATACAATATTGTTCAGACCTCGAATGACACAAGACTAAGATGTTATACTCAATTTTAGCAAAAGTAATCACGGAGCAGTTTTATTTCAACTGTTCATGAGAAGGGTAAAACTGATCAATGTTGATGATACCCCGTTTTACGGTACCTAATTTAACCTAATTATTAACCTAGTTTTGCGGAAAACGGAAAAAATAAGTAGAAAAATCTAAATTCTTTTGTTTTGTTTTGTTTTTTGTTCATTGGGGCCCACAATTTTGTTACCGCACCAGGCCTACCAAACCATAGTTACGCCACTGAGTGAAACGCTTTCAAAACCAGAAGGAAAGCTGAAAGCTAATATCAAATTAGCATCTAATAACATGAAAGATCAATTACGCTGATTTGAATTCTTTTTATGTCCACGATAATCAAAGTTAGCCAAGGGAGAGCGAAAAATAAATAACACCGAGAAGAAAAAAAAAGGAACATTTTTAGGGATAACTCGTATGCAAGTAACGATGACTTGCATTCAAATTGATGTTGAAAAATAACACTCATTTTTATTAATTATTTGGCTTGCTTTTTGACGACACAGTTACTTGACTTGTTTGTTGCTAAATTGAATATATGCGCTGTCGTAAAAGCAATAATGTTAACGGCTTGAACTTTTTTTAACCAAAAAAAAAAGAAAATACCAAACTCGGCAAAAAAACTATATCAAGTTGAATTTAAAATGCATAAAAAACACTCATTAATGTTGTAAACGTCGTAAAACTAGAAACATTCAGAAAAATTTCAAAAGGTTTGGAAGAACAAAAAATTTGTTTAGTTTCGAATTAAGAGGAACACCCTATCGCGCAACATCAGATATTAACGCGAGAACCGACGGACAGATGGCAGCACACTAAAAATCCCACCCGCATTCCAGTAGTCTAAATATCTTGTGCAGCATATGACTGCAGTGTGTTATGCTGATTTATTTACTTTCGGTTCGGTTCGCGGTATAAGTATTTTTATATTTTTACTGTTCCCGTCTGATGTCTCAGTTTATAAAAAACCGAGTCAAGAAGCAACGATCGAGTTTATTTTATAGCCCGAAACAAGAGAAATAACCCCAAATACAGGATAATAAAGGTGTACTGGTTCAAAGGAAAATGTGAGTTTTGTTGCGTGAATTAGCCGACACTTACCTGCGAAAAGAATAGATTTTTTCTTGTCTAAAGGTGTTGTCCGTAGTTACCTGGTATTAAAAACTTACCTGTGAATCAGTTAGTGGCTGTGCTTACCAGTGTCCGCATATTAGAACGCTATCCGTTAATTATACCTCCTTTAAAAAAGAAGTTTGAGCCCGAAGATACCCGTCCCGCAGTCTGCTGTTCCTGTTGAGAAGCAGCGTTGAATTTCGGAAGTTGAAAGTAATTCCCAAGACCCGTGTGGAAATCCTGTACAAAACAAAATTAAATAAATTGAATGAATGAATTCCGCTCAAAAAGTTCGATAAACGTCACTGAAGGCTATAAGAAGCCAACAATTAAAATTATGGTCTAAGACGCTTCAATTAGCTTAGCTTAGCTAGGTTCTGACAGTCTCGTTTTTTTATAGACCAAAAAAGGCGCCAGCCAATAGCCCTCCCAGCTGGTCTCGAGGTACGATGCTGGCCTAACAAGCCAATCGTCGTAGGTTCGAGTAACAGACTCGGGAGAGACTGCTAAGTGTTAGTAGAATGGTAGCGCTAGTCCCGCAATTGTCCTGTGCACTTAAAAGTTGGCTGCGAAGTCTGTGTATAATAAACAGAAGGTCGAGTTCCGAATCGGAGTGTAGCAGCAAGGGTTTGCTTTGCTTTTAACGGCGCCAGATACGTCTTTACAGTCCGGTGGGGATGTCGTCGATTTCGTGCAACATGGTATTCAATTTTTTCCATTTTCAAATTTGGATGTCAATCGTTTCAAAGCTCCCGAAAAAAAAACTGAGTAATAAGCTAATGTGTTTTTAGAATCCAAATCAAAAACATCCACCAAAGATGGTAATTTTGTTTTTTAACTTGCTCATAGATTTCGTGGATGAGAAAGGTAATTTTAAACGTTAATTTTTCAATCCGGTTACTCTTGGAACTATGAATCTTGAATTGTGCTAGTACCGCTCAAACCAACAATGAGGAAGGAATGTTACAATGCAGCCTTTGCTTTGTTAGATCATGATATAATATGGCCATAATATGACCATAATTTATTTAGAGTAATGTAACAATATAGATATGATCATGTTAGTGTGAGCATAATAAAAGTATTAGGGCATGTAAAAAAGACTTCGGTTGACTGCCTTTCAGAGCTGTAATTTTCAAATTTTTAACGTAGAAAACGCAATAATTTATTAACAATAGATTCGAAATACATATGAAAAATGGCCGTTATATTGTGTTCCCAAAAAAGTGAGCTTTTATGAGACTAATTCATGACATATCAATAGTTGTTGTTGTGCTCTTTTCTGAAGTTAAAAAAGTGAATTAAAAGAAGTTATTACAACAACATTGCAGTGCTTGTACAGACGTGTCGCTCCTTTCTACAACTATTCACCGCATGAAGTCATCCACACGTTCACGCATCTACCACAACCACAAACGTTATCGGCAACAGATGGAGAAATCGGAGCAGCGAGATGCGACAATTCACAGGTCGAGCAAAACAGAAATTACCCTGCACGGCTATAGAGATGAAATCTTGATACAAATGGCTCAAATGGGCAACACAATTAGATATCAATTATGCATAGATTATCGATCTGCTAACTGATGAAAAATTGATGTTACTCAATTATAAATAAACTAGGAGAAAGGCAAAACAATCACAATACACGTGAATGACCCTACCTCAAATAATCGTCTACTGTTTACTTTGCATAACTACGTATTCGACAAACTAAAAGCTTCTAAGAACCGAAGCCTAATCAATTGCGTGATTGCCCCGGACATATTCCTGTCACATTTGGTTCAGTTTATCCATTCGCTTATTACGGTGATTATCCCAATTATCCAGTTCGGTGCACGTTATTTGATTTGTGAATAATTCACTCAAATCAACAAACCACTGCGAGCAGCAATAGCAGCTAGGCACAATAAGCGTCGAAGCCGAGTACACAAAGAGTGCTTTTCTGTCATCGATTTTCACTCATTATTGAGTTCATCGATATAATTGTCACGCACGGACCTGCCTCAATTGTGATACTGCTGCAGTGCGTGAATACGAACTCGCTGCTGGCTTGTTCACTGATAAAGCGGACCGGAGAGCTAAAAGAGAAATAATACCCCATCAAGCTGCTATCGCCGCAGCCGGAAACCGAAAACAGTCGGTTCTAGTTTGCCAGCTATTTTGCGTCAGCTTGAATTCTAGTGCCATTAAATTATTCAGTTAATTACAAAATTGTGCTATCAGTAAAATCGTACTGATCTTAGTTTGCTAATTATAAGGGGGCCTGCGGGAACCAGTTTGCGATGGCATAAAGAAAATCCGGCCTAGAATGTCGCAACGCTTTGAGAACAGATTTCCCCGAAGCAAAAAAGGAAGAGTAAACATAGGCGACCAAAATGCCCTGCGGCCATAAAAATCATAATTTATTCACCAACTATGCAAGAAGTATTTTCCTTTCACAGACACACACACGCTTGGCACTTGCTGGCTACGGATTGTCCGGAGTGGACGCTGGTGCAGAGGCATTTATTGTCAACGTAGGATGATACTTACTATGGATATTGCGAATTATGCAGGGGCTTCCCATGAGCCAGGTTTTATATGCAAATGTTTACAAACGTCTACTGTAAGTTCTGAGACAGAACCAGTAAGTTGGGAAGACGAGTCTCAAACTTGCTGTTCCGCTTGTGTTCCACAAAGGTGGTGGAAAAGATTTTGAGACAGCTTTCGAATTGGAGGTTATTAGTTTTCTAATTCTGGCTGAAAAGCAAACACACATTGCACTCAGTTATGACCACTTTAATTCACGGAGAATGTTATTACCAATCGACACAATCCAAATGACCAACAAAAACTTGAGTTCTGAGATAACTCGACACATGAACAAAAAACACTGCTTTAATGTATTAGAAGCCCAACGTTCATCAACTGATGGCAATATCGGAAAATCAAACGTCAACCATCACCAATTCCGCTCACGTTTCAACAAATCAAATGAGTGAATTTAAATTCCGGTCGTCACTCGTACTCGTTCGTCCTTCGGTTCGCTTCCACCGAGCCGGCAATTACTGCGCCATCCGTCGCGTCGATTGACGTTGACACTCTCCCGGGGGATGTAAAGTTCTTGCCTTCCTGCCACTGACTGGTGACTATAAATAGACCGAGCAGCTAGGGCAATCGACTTGAAATACACTTTGTGCACTGCTAATACTACTCATTTAGAACATACACACAGGCAGAGTCCGTCTAATATTGCCCTCAACCCCGATCGGGTAGGGTTGCGGAGGAACATTAAAAGCCCCCGGAGTCGGGTACAGCAATGCTGGCGTGTGGTAACATATGACCATTGAAACCACACGACTTGCTGGCGTCTCGTGATGTGGAAAATTACAGACGAACCGCATGCAAGCCTCCGAAACGCGCCTGGGTCGGCTGGCTTGGAGGATACTGTTCCGCCAGACTCAGTTACCCCAGCTGCTGTACGGGTTGACCGTGGCTTGCCAGACAATATGGGTATGGGAAAATATATGTTACAGGCGATAGATAGCTGTCCCAAATGATTCATGGCTGCTCAGATGGTGAGGTTGGCTTTTTCTTTCGCGGTTGTATGAATGACTTAAATCATTGGATTTATTTGTCGAACCACTAACGTTTGATGGCAGGCTTCAAATATGTCGACGTTGGCGTGTAAACTATTGACGTGAAGCTAGTAAGTGGTCATCATAAATTTAAAGGGTAACGATCAGACGACCGATTCAAATCGGCTTTAACAATGTTTTTTATCAAAGTTCAGTTAAAGAGGTAGAAGTGACATTTAATTGTAGACCCTTTCAATGAAATATGATGAATGGTATTTCAGATCAAAAAAACTCAAATAATTCACCCTTGATTGCTTTAAAATACAAAGTTTGAAACTTCCAGAATTAAATTAAAATAAATTAGTTGAAAACTTGGATATTAAATACAACGAAAGTGATTTAAATATGATTGAGAACTATGAGGGTGAAACGGGACGGAATCCAAGCATTACTTTATCATTGGTAACAATACATGGTTACCAAATTTTAAATATTGTTGATACCATAGATTTAAAAAAATCATAACAATTTGAACATTTCTATATGCTAGCGCAGCCTACTGCTGGCAGTGCTGACAACACGGGCGCAAAATTTGACACACGCAGTTGACATGAAACTAGAAAAAGCAGATACCGGAATTTTGCAAGGCGCTCACTTTAGAGGCAATTTTTGAGGCCTTTTTTGCCGATTTTTCGCGGAAATTAGTTACGATCGCGTTGTTTATTAGTGTAAAAAGAAAAGTATACCGTAGAATGGGGTGAAGCTGATCAGTGGGGTGAAATTGATTACCCACAAATTTGTGATAAAAATTACTAATCAAAAGATATTGCTCTTACAACACTAGGCAATGCTAACGTGTCTTTAAACGCAACTTTTGCATGATTCACATACCTGTCAAAGTTAACCCTTGCATGCCCGGTGTAATGTCCCCGTGGTTCTGTGGTTAGCGATGTTGGTCGGTTAGCTCTCCCACACGGTTGTGATATCGGGTTCGATTCCCGATCAAGTCGAGGATCTTTTCGAGCTGGAAATTTTCTCGACTCAGCACTGGGGCACGGTGTATCGTTGTACTTATCCTACACATGCAAAATGTGCCAAAAACAATATCGATAACGAATTCTCTCAACTAATCTAGTTGATCGAGACCGCTATTAGCCCCAAGGCTAAGCGTGCGATATTGTTATGCCCGGTGTAATTTTTCATATTTTAAAAAATTCTTCAAACTCAGTCAAAACTCAATCAAATTTGATCCAACAAGTTTCCACATAACAAAAAAAAGTATTGAATTTACTTAAAGTAATCTTAGTTGAGGATTAATTACGTTAAATTTAAAGAAGTGAGTAAAGTTTGATAAAAGCTCATAAAATGTAATTTTCAACAATGATCATTCCATACCATTAAAGAAATACTGATGAATTCGCAGGAAACCACAAAGATTTTAATTTCAGAGCTAGTTTTTGAGCTCGTTATTTTCGTTTCCAAACTAGCTGTAAATGATATTTTTCAGCACAGAAATCATCATTTATGATTAGCATATCGAAAAAAAAGCACATTGCCAAAAGAATGTATGGATTTCAATGGTGATCAATTTCACCCCAATTTACCTCATAGTACCTTATAGAATTAGCGAATTTATTTCATGAAGTAGCCAATAGAAATTTCACCAATAGCCATAGAGGTTTACTGGAGCACATACCAGTACTTGTTTTAAAATTATACTATTTTGGAAAAAATGTAGATGAAGCTAGTTAATTGGAAATTGTAATAAAAATTGATCAATTTCACCCCGTTCCATACTTAGTTTGAGTGGACACGCGGCTCTTACGTGCCGGTATTTGTGGAAAATGTTCTAGTCGCAACCGGCGCAAAAATGTAAACAACACCAAGAGAGAAAAAATAGTGATGTGAAAAATAGTAAGATTGTAACATTTTAATAATTTGATGGTGAATGAAAAACTAAGACAGATCGTTGAGTTTGATAAATTTCTAATTAAAGGTGATCATATCAGCTTACGTGCAAAAAAATCTTTGCCATTGTGAATGACATTCAGGCAGTCAACCGGAATATTCGTCATGGCGAACGAAAACATGCGTGTGGGCATAGCTTTGAGATCTCTCTTCGTTTTATTTTACAATTCCTCCTCAGTTTTCAAGTAAAAATTGTTGGAGTAGATCTTACGCTTCTGGTTTGTCCAGAAATACTCGATGGCTCGCAGCTGGGGGACTTTGGGCGGGTTGGCCGACTTGAGTACCACTTGAGCTTTCACATCCCCTTCTTGCTGATTGTCAGCAACAGCAACACCTTCTTGGTGTGTGAAATAAACTTCACCTCGGAGCTCACTTTCTTCGTGAGGGAAGTAAAATACGAAGTGCCCTGCCAGTCGTTGCCATCCAGGGTGAGATATGTCTTGTCATCCATCACCACCGCCACGTCGCGATTCGCCGGGACCAGTGGACGGGACTGCCGTTTCCTGACCATATGTCCATGTTAGTGAAATTCTTTGCACCGACCTCTTAGCTAAGCGCACGCATCGATGAAGCCACCTTTTCTCGATCTTCCTCTTCAGCAACCTTTGGAGCTTCTTGTCGCTCAGGGTCATCGGACGTCCGAAACTGGGCTTTCTTTCGATGATCTGATTGTTGTTCAATAGTGCCAAGATGTTGTAGATGCCGGAACGGGCGTATCCATCATACACAACGCGTTTTTTCGTTATCAACACCGCTTGATTTTATATATGTTGGAAAATCACAGAAAACTGTCTGTTTTTTTCTATTTCCTAAAATTTGTAGACGTAAGACATCCGAAAAATACTGATAGGTGATTTTTGGAGAAAACGAAGCGATGAATTCAGCAAAAATATATTTTTGACCGCAAGTTTTGTTAGATAGATTATTTTTGTATTTAAAAATTAAATTAGCATTTTTCGGCAAATGTATCTAATTTTATTTTCAATTTGATAGTTTCATCGTATTCCTCGGAAAATTTTACTTAAGAAACACTTATCACCTCGAGGTAATATGAGCCAATCTCAAGATATAATTTTTTTACGTAAATGGTTGTAAATTTCGCAATTAATTTTTTCACAATTTATAGACATAAGACGCCCGAAAGAAACTGATAGGTAAATTTCGAAGAAAATAAACTAAAAAATCCAGAAAAAAATTGTTTTTAATCACAAATGTTGGCAGATTGATTATTTTTGTTTTTGAAAACTAAAAAATTAATTACGAAATTTATAACCTTTATCGACAAAATGTTATATCTCGAGATTGGCTCATATTACCTCGGAGTGATAAGTGTTTCTTACATAGAATTTTTCGAGAAATACGTCGAATTTTTAAACTTTGAAATAAAATTAGCTGCATTTACCGAAATATCCAAATTTAGTTTTTGAATACAAAAATAATCGATCTGGCAACACTTGCGGTCAAAAACAATATTTTTACTGGATTTTTTTCAAAAATCCTATCAGTATTTTTCGGACGTCTTACGTCTATAAATTTTAGGGCAATAGAAAAAGTGGTTTTGACAAAAAATGCGTTATCTTGCAACAAAGGGAGGGTTCCCACAGAGCGGAAGGTATTCCAATGGAGACCAAAATTGGAATTTTTCCAAAGTGACACTAGATGAGTAATTCTCCCAACTTTAGACAAAATCTATGATGGTCGTTATTTATTTATTTATTTATTTACTACTACTGCCAACAGACATGAAATAACTTGTCCTAATGGCTACTAATATAGAAGTCGACGGAACAGTAACAAAAATTTCGAGCGTATAACACTTAACGATAAATGATAATCGAAGGCTTGTGATACTCTGTTGAAAGCGCGTTGTATACCGATGATGGCACTATTAGAGCTGTAGTTAGTTCGACGAAAGGGCAATAGCAACGCTGGCATCCTTCGCAGAGTTCTAGTGGGGGCATTCAGGTTGATTTGGCGAAGAATGGCAGGGCAGTAAACTCGTGATGTCAGCATATCTGATACTAGCATAGCACGCGCTGTTTCTCGGCGTAGTTGGAGAGTGTCGATCTGAAGAAGCTGACAGCGATCCTCGTACCTAGTATTACGCATAGGTTGCCGCCAAGGGAGCGTTCGAAGGGCATAACGTACAAACCGCCGCTGGATCTTTTCAATACGATGGATAGCATTGTTATAGTGAGGGATCCAGACCGTTGAACAGTACTCCAGTGAAGACCGAACCAGCGAACAGTAGAGCGTGACTAAACAGTGGATATTTTTAAAATCACGCGTCATTCGGAAAATAAGTCCCAGTTGTCTGGAAGCTTTCGCTACGATGAAAGATAAATGTTGTTTAAAGGTGAGTTTTTCATCCAGAAGCACTCCGAGGTCCTTGATGAATTCGACTCGTCGTATTGGGGAACCGTTAAGGGTGTAATCAACATGTAGTGGCCGGAGTTTTCTAGTGAACGTGATCACGGAGCATTTGGATGGGTTAAGTGTCATTCGATTCAACTCGCACCAGTTGGCGAATATGTTAAGTTGTTGCTGAAGAAAAGTGGCGTCGGTGGTATGTTTTATTTTGTTGAAAAGCTTCAAATCATCGGCGAATGCTAGACGAGGGCATTTTACGGAGTAGTGAACGTCGTTGAAATAAAGCAGGAACACTAGTGGGCCTAGATGACTGCCTTGGGCGATCCCGGAAGTAGCGGAAAACGATTGAGAGATTTCGTCGTCGATTTTAACACTCAGTGTACGTCCCATTAGATAGGATTCTAACCAGCTCAGAAGGTGACCGCTGAAGCCGTAACGGTCGAGTTTGGCGACAGCAACACGATGGTTAATTTTATCAAATGCGGCTGAGAGGTCCGTGTAGATCGTGTCCGTTTGTGATCTTTCGATAAAGCTGTCGACAACAAAACTTGTTAGGCACATTAGGTTCGTCGTGCAGGAACGTTTCGGTAGAAATCCGTGCTGTTCGTCAGCTATGCTATTCTGGCAATGCGAGGTAATAGGTTGCAGCACGATTAGCTCGAACAGTTTAGATATAGCACACAGAGCTGATATTCCACGGTAGTTGTCGATTTGCGTACGATCACCCTTCTTATAGACCGGGAACAAAAAAGCATGTTTCCAAGATGTAGGAAACCTTCCTGTGGAAAGCGACAAGCGGAACAAAAAGCTCAACGGAATAACTAAACCGGAGATACACTTTTTTAGCAACGTGGCAGGAATACCATCTGGACCAGGAGAGAAAGAGTGTTTAAGTTTAGTAGCGGCAGCAATAATCATAGTGTCATCGATGTTGATGGAGGCGACAGAACGTCCAGTAACGGGAACATTATTGGCAGCTTCGAAAACTTGATCTTCAGTGAGAACTTCATAACTGAATACGCTCGAAAATTATTCGTGTCCAAGTTTGTACATTTTCGTGGTCGTATGCTTCGTATGGAATGACCCTTATACTTTGTTGATTTGCTTTTGCAATGGCATTGAACTCGTACACGAGTGTTGACGATGTTGATAGGCTGGTATGTAATTCTGAAATAATGACAGAATTTGAAACATAGTCCTGAAACACACCATCAATTTCAGGGGCTATGTACCTTTTTGCTTGAGAAAAATAGGAAAAATTTGTACCTGTTTGTTAACTTAATTTATGTTTTTTCTTGATTTTCAGCTCTATACGCAGGTTGAAATAACACTGCTTTTTCGAAAGTATTTAGCAGAAATGATTTAAAACCTATAGCAAGTGAAGTTTTTTTAAGCGGATTTAAAAATCTACACGTTTTCTACGCGAACTTAGGAACTGACGCGGATTTCGGAATATTTCGGAATTCACGCGGTTTTTTCTCTACGCACTACGTATCCTCGCGTGAAAAAGATTTTAGTGTAGCTCAATTTTTCAATAACAAAAAAAGCAAATGTTCATACCAGGTGTACTCCTAAGTAATTTCCGGTTTTTTCGATGGATGGTGTTCTGTTTTGTACCGCTGTTGGTAACACATACCATGTGTCATTTTGTTCAGTCATATCTAGTGCTTGAACTGCGTTGACATTATCTCGAAAATATCTTCCAGTAAGTTTTTATTGCGCGTCAAAAATGTCGAACTTTGTACCGAATTTTGAGCATATACGCCATGCATTGCTTTTCATGTACAATCGAGGGAAAAAAAGAGCGGGGGCCTAGTGTGGTTGGTAACGTCTCCGCCAACCACGCTCGACGCCTGGGTTCGAATCCCACCGCCGTCATAGGTGTCGATGGTTGTGAGGTGGCGTGATCCACTCACAACCAACCCAACTGGTCTAGATTCAATCCTAGCCGACACCGGGAGATTTTCTGAGGCGAAAAATCTCTGGGATCACACCTTCCATCGCATGAGGAAGTAAAGCTGTTGGCGCCGGTCCGTTAATAAACGGGTCGTGAGTTAGGGTCCTGGGTGTGGAGTCGCCCCCCTGGGCGTCGGTGATTGGCCACAACAGTGGCGGAACTAGACCGACGGAAAATAAGCGAGAATAAAAAAAAAGGGGGAAAAAAGTGTCCGAAAGCCACTGTGCGCTTGTGGAAGTTTATGGTGATCGTGCATCAACACTTCGTGAAACGTGGTTTCGACAGTTCAAAAATGAAGATTTCGACCTGAACGACGCCGCACACTCCGGTAAGCGAAAATCGTTCGATGACGCCAAACTGCAAGCATTATTAGATGAAGACAACATGCAAACGCAACGACAGCTTGTAGATGCGTTGGGAATTCAACAGCAAGCAATTTTCAAACGTCTGCGAGCCAGAATATCAAAAACGACAGAAGAAGGTGATTTTGCTCCACGACAATGCGCTGTCGCATAAGTCAAAAATCGTTCGTGACATGCTGGAACAGCTCAAGTGGGAAGTACTTGATCATGCGGCTTACTCACCAGACCTGGCGCCATCCGACTACTACCTGTTTGCCTCGTTGGGCCATGCCCTTTCTGAGCAGCGCTTCGACTCGTACGAAAATGGCTCACGGAGTGGTTCACCTTCAAATGCAATGATTTTTACTAACGTGGTATCCACAATTTACCAGAAAGGTGGGAAAAATGTTTAGAAAGCGATGGAAAATATTTTGAATAAACTAAAGGTCACGTTTTTTTGGAATTATGTGTTTTATTTGCAAAAAAAAACGGAAATTACTTAGGAGTACACCTGGTAAAACATATCAATTATTACCGGAGTGATGGATGTCTTCCTGAAACACTTGTTTCAAGAAGCCTGTGTGTGTTGTGTTTACGATGGAAACTCAGCAAGCGGGGTATTGCAAATGAGAACGTTTTTTTTTCGGGAAACCCAGTTTTTGATTGCTGAAATTTTTTTTTCGGAAAAATGAACTTTGTGTATCAAAAATCGATTGCTCAGTAACCGGCGAAAACATTATGAAAAATATCGTGGGCAATCTTAAAAAGGTAAAGTCATTTTGTGCAAAACACCTTTTCGATATAAAGATAAAGATTATAGCTTTTTAACGATTTTTGTGAATGTTGGTGCCCCTAGCGAGCTCGTCAATGCGTTAAAACGCCGCAGATTAATTGCTCTCTGCGTTCGTCGTTTCTACGTTGGCTCACAGGAAAACTTCATTGAAGTCTCTGATGACTTTACGCTCTTTCGATTTCGATAGGTATAGCATCCGTCCTGATTTAGTAGGACATGTCATAATTTTGAGATCTCATTGCATATTGCTCCAGAAACCAAAATTAGTGGGGGTCTAGAGCTCTACAGCAGTATTTTTGAGAAGAACTTTCTCCTACAAAGCTGTCACATATGATAAAGCGCTTATATAAAAATTATCAAAAATTAGAATGACCCACATTTTCGATGAAATCAAGTATCTAACTTTTTTATCTTTGTAGATAGAAAAAAAGTTGTTCTCTAAAATTATAGCTCCGTTAATTCTAAGTAACTTTGTAAAAAACAGTTTTTTTCTACCTTTGAAAATAACCGATTTATATTGACAAAACACATTTTTCGCTCTTTCTTTTTTTATTTAATTTTCACCTTAAAACTGTCTTTGAACGACTTTAGGCGCTTTTTAAGAAAAACAGTTTGCAATGCTGATATCGTTTAACAAAAAATATGCGTTTTAACAAAAAAATATGCGTTTTTTATTTATATATGTCAGTCTTTTTGGGACAAACATAAAAAAATATCTCTTGGTTTATTTGAGGGCACATTTATTTGTCTTTATATATGGAGAAATTTATGAACATATGGGTCATTCTATACGAAGTGTCCACAAAAAAGCACAAACTTGGACACGACCATCACAGATTTTGCTCAGAGTTGGAAGAATTATTCATCTACTGTCACTTTGGAAAAATCCCAAATTTGGTGTCGATTGGAATACTCCCCGCTCTGTGGGACCCCCTTTTTATTACAAAATCACGCATTTTTTGTTCAAAATCTCTTTTTCCTTTTTCTTACAATTCATAGACGTAAGATGTCCGAAAAATACTGAAAGATGATTTTTGAAGAAAATACACCAAGGAATCCAGAAAAAATATAAGTTTTGACCGGAAGTGTTGCCAGATAAATTATTTTTGTATTTGAAAACTAAATTTACATTTTTCGGCAAATGCAGTCATTTTGATTTTAATTTTGATTTTAATTTTGATAATTGCATCGTGTTCCTAGGAAAATTTGACATAAGAAACAACTATCATCCCAAAGTAAAATAAGCCAATCTCGAGATATAACATTTTTACGAAAAAAAGTTGTAAACTCCGTAAATAATTTTTTTTTACAATTTATAGACGTAAGACACCCGGAGAATAGTGATGGGTTAATTACGAAGAAACTAAACTAAGGAATCCAGAAAAAATATTATTTTTGACCGGAAGTGTTGCCAGATAGATTATTTTCGTATTTTCAAACTAAATTTGCATTTATCGGCAAATGCAGCTAATTTTATTTTAAATTTGATGGTTTAATCGTATTTTTTGGAAAATTTTACGTAAGAAACATTTATCACCCCGTGGTAATATGAGCCAATCTCGAGATATAGCATTTTTACGAAAATAGTTCTGAATTTCGTAATTAATTTTTCGTTTCGAAGTCAAGTTCCACTCGCGTTTCCCAGTACAACTTTTTGCTCGTCTCGTCTGTGAGTGGAGACGAGGCAGGTTGCTTACCTCGTTTGTAATAGGCCTCAAAATCTAGAAAAAAAACTGCATTATTTATCTGAGAGATTAGACATCAAATATGCCTATCTGGAGTATTGAACATCTGACAATTTTCAATTTTAAACTGTTTACGTGTGTGCTGAATTCTTTGGGTATCCGCAAATGCCTAACAATTGAAAGTTGCTTGGTAAAATTGGATCGTTTGAGATACATGTTGTTAAATGAATAAACAACCGAATAGCATTTTGAAATGCAAATCACCTATCACTAGTTTAATAATTTACATAAAATTTGTGCCGAAAAAATAGGTGTCATTTTGTTCCAGTTTCCGCTCCAGAGATTTTTATTTTATTGCTTTTGACGACCATTTGTCAGGCGTGAAACTATAGAGCAATTCTCGCTGAAACCAGGCCACTAGGTGCACAAGGTCTTTCTAATTTGATATAAATGCACATATTAGTTAGGAATAGAGAAAAAATGATTATGCCATTTTTGTTTGATCGAATTTGTGACCCCTCGGTCATCAAGGGGTGAAATAGTTATTTAAAAAGTTGAAATTTTAACAATTCTTGATGTTTTATTTGAGCTATATCTCTGAAAATCGTTATGGAACCTACTACAAGTAGCACTTTTCTGTAGAGTGGAATGATAGGGCATTCATTTGGAGTAATCAGAATTTTGGCCGCCATCTTGAATTTTGCCGCCGTCTTGGATTATATCAGAAAAATGTAATTTCGGGCGTGTTCGCAACTACCGATTTTTGATTAAAGACCAGCATTGGAAAGCTATGAAAAAATACTATAAGATGCAAGAAAACAATTAGCTGAGCATAAGTGTTAACCTACCAATTGAACGAATTTTCCAAACGAAGTTTCAAAATATCCAATACATTCCGTGCAATCAACGTAGAAGCCATATGCTGAGACCAAGTGGATACGCATGTTATAACCCTACTATAACAATACATAACGTAATCGGTTAATTATGCAACTAGTACGTCCATACTATTTGCATTGAGATTAGTGGGAATAATATATGAGCAATTCTCGTTGAAACCAGGCCACTAGGTGCACAAGGTCTTTCTAATTTGATATCAATGCACATATTAGTTAAGAATAGAGAAAAAATGATTATGCCATTTTTGTTTGATTGAATTTGTGACCCCTCGGTCACCAAGGGGTGAAATAATTTCTTAAAAAGTTGAAATTTTAACAATTCTTGATGTTTTATTTGAGCTATATCTCTGAAAATCGTTATGGAAGCTACTACAAATAGCACTTTTCTGTAAAGAGGAATGATAGGGCTTTCATTTGGAGTGATCAGAATTTTAGCCGCCATTTTGAATTTGGCCACGATCTTGAATTATATTAGAAAAATTCGATTTTGACCCTGTTCGCAACTACCGATTTTCGATCTGAGACCAGCATTGGAAAGCTGAGAAAAAATGTTACAAGGTGCTACAAGATGCCGTAATCAATACTAAACAATATTTAATATTCTACGAGAGTTAAAATAACCCACGAAAAAGAACAATAAGTATTAATAAAACAAATTGATATCCAACATACTCGTGTTGCATATATTTTTCTCACTAATCTCAATGCAAACAGTATGGGCGTACTAGTTGCATAATTAAATATATATATATATATATATATATATATATATATATATATATATATATATATATATATATATATATATATATATATACATATATATATATATATATATATATATATATATATATATATATATATATATATATATATATATATATATATATATATATATATATATATATATATATATATATATATATATATATATATATATATATATATATATATATATATATATATATATATATATATATATATATATATATATATATATATATATATATATATATATATATTTTTTTTTTTTTTGTTTCAGGTGAAGGGGAAATTTGCATCCAAACCCCTGAGGTGACCAACCTCAGGGAGTGTGGGGTTGGTTTGAATCAGTGACCGGACCCACTAAAACCCCTTCAGTCTCCAGCCCATAATACTCCCCGGGACCACCGCTAGGTATTGCTTCGGGGAGCGGCTTTTGTGCTCTGTGCACCCTCTTGGTTCTTTAGGTCTTTTTGCTAACTTAGCTAACTAACCTGGAGACTGGCCGTTAGCTAACACTGGCGTGTCGGTGGTCAACCTGTCGCCTGTTTTGCAATTCTAAAACTATTTGAGAGGCGGCTGTACAAACCGCCCTCCAAATGTTTGGGTCTTTACACATCCTCCGAACTAGGTTGTCCGGAGTGGTGTCTGGCCCGCTCACTACCATCATGTCGCTCCGCGCATGCACAAAACGAGGGCACACGAAGAAGACATGCTCAGCAGTCTCTTCCGCTTCCGCGCACTCGGGACACATGGGGGACCCCGCATGCCCGAATCTGTGTAGATACTGCCTAAAGCAACCATGGCCTGACAGAATCTGTGTCAGATGGAAGTTCACTTCTCCATGGCGCCTCCCGACCCATCCGGATACATCCGGAATAAGTCGATGCGTCCATCTACCCTTCACGGAATTGGACCACTCCTGCTGCCATCTGATCATCGAGAATGATCTTCTGGTACCTCGTATGCCCCTTGTGTCACGTTGATCGAAGCATTCTACGTCCTCCTTAATGGCTATGCTGATAGGCATCATGCCGGACAGGACGCAGATTGCGTCGTATGACACAGTTCGATACGCGCTCGCAACCCTCAGGCACATGAGCCTGTAGGTACTTTCCAACTTACCCCGATGTTTACTAGTACCTAGTGCTTTGGACCACGCTGGCCCGCCGTATCTCAGTATGGACGAAGTCACGCTAGCTAGAAGTTTCCGCTTGCTGCCGTACACTGCTGAGCTATTGGACATCATGCGAGATAATGCTGCAATAGCCATTGGAGCCCTCTTACAGGCATATTCGACATGGCTCCCGAAGGCGAGCTTGTCATCGATCATCACCCCCAGCAGCTTCAGGGAGCGCTTAGAGGCGATGGTGCAATTCCCGACACTGATCAACGCCTGTTGCTTCGACTTGCGGTTATTGACAACTGAAATCTCCGTCTTATGATGCGCAAGCTCCAGTTTTTTGGAGCGCATCCAGTCCTCGACGACGCTTATAGAGTGCGAAGCCGTCAACTCAACCTCCTCGATCGACTCGCCGTAGACCTCAAGTGTGATGTCGTCCGCAAACCCAACGATCACAACCCCTTGGGGGAGCTTTAGTTTCAGCACTTCATCGTACATGATATTCCACAGTACCGGGCCCAGGATGGAACCTTGTGGAACCCCTGCGGTAATTGGGACACATTTTTGACCCTCATCTGTGCTGTAAACTAGCACACGATTCTGGAAATAATTCCCCAGAATCCTGTACAAAGATACCGGAATGTCTAGTTTCCGAAGCGAGTGGGCTATGGAATCCCAGCTAACACTATTGATCGCATTTTTCACGTCCAACGTGACGATTGCGCAATAGCGAATGCCCCATCTTTTACGCTGGAGTGCTACCTCTGCTGTTTTGGTGACGGACAGAATAGCATCCACCGTAGACTTGCCTTTTCGGAAGCCGAACTGGTTACTCGACAGACCGTTTGCACTTTCGGTGTACCTAACCAGTCTATTGAGAATAACCTTCTCGAGCACCTTACCCGCCGTATCGAGCAGACATATCGGTCTGTATGCCGACGGGTCACCAGGTGGTTTCCCTGTCTTCGGCAATAAGACCAGCTTCTGTCGCTTCCATCTCTCTGGGAATGTACAGTCATCCAGGCACTTCTGCATGACTTCCCGGAATAGTCTGGGGGCCTCTTTGATGGCCTTCTTCACAGCCAGATTCGGAATCCCATCCAATCCCGGTGCCTTGCTCACCTTCAGGGAGTTGGCGATCGTGATGAGTTCCTCATTCGTAACCGTTTCCGCCTCCTCTGCCTCGGCACGGCTAACGCCGTCACTCATATATTGGGTGTTCGGCAGGTTGGCCGACCACCTCTGGTCTGAGTTTGAGATACTGGAACGTCGGTGAAGTGACTCGCCAGCCGGAGGCCAAGGATTTGGCTCGTGGCGTGGAAAGAGTCCCTCTATGATCCGCTCAAGCATCGCTGGTGATTTTTCTGCGGGCGCCATCGCACCCTTAGTCTTGGCCATCACCATCCTATAGGCGTTACCCCACGGGTTAGTGTTGGCACTAGCGCACAGTCTTTCGAAGCACGCACGTTTACTAGCTTTTATTGCTCTCTTAAGCGCCGCTTTTGCGGAACTGAATGCCCCTCGACGATCTTCCCTTTCTTCGTCGGTTCGCGCACGTTGAATCCTTCTTCTCGCTCGAAGACACGCTCTGCGGAGGTCCGCTATCGCGTCGGTCCACCAGTAGACTGGTGGCCTTCCATGCCTAGGCTGGCGGTTCCTAGGCATAGTGGCGTCGCACGCCCGCGAAAGTAATGCAACAAGTTGATCAGCGCTCAGGTTACGAGTTCTGCTCGCCTCGTGTTCTAGTCTAATTGCTTCCGCAAATACCTCTTCGTTGAAGTGTGATATCCTCCACCCGCGAGGAGCTGGAGTGTTAATTCTACTCGCCACATGCGGTCTCGTTTTACAGTCTACGCTATAACAGACCGCCAGGTGGTCGCTATGAGTGTAGCCATCGTCTACCCTCCAGTTCGTGATCAATCCTGGACTACAGAATGTCACATCGATGATCGACTCCGCGCCGTTTCTACTGAAGGTGCTCTTCAAGCCGACGTTGGCCAGATCTATGTTGAGCTTCGCCAAAGCCTCCAACAAGATCCGGCCTCTCTGGTTTGTGCGTCGACTTCCCCACTCAGTTGCCCATGCGTTGAAGTCGCCCGCCACTACCAACGGTGATAGACCGATCAGCTTCACGGTGGCTCGGTCGATCATCCTTGCGAACTGCTCGGTAGACCAACGAGGCGGAGCATAGCAGCTGCAGTAGTACACTCCGTTCACCTTGGCAACCGCGTATCCTTCGTTTGAAGTTGACACTATCTCTTGAACCGGGAACCTGCTCGTCGTCCATATTGCCGCCATACCGGACCCGTCCGAAATCCAGTTACCGTTTCCGGAAGGAATTCGGTAGGGGTCCGAGATTATGGCGATGTCCGACAACGACTCAGTGACTGCTTGGTATAGCAGTTACTGAGCCGCGAAGCAGTGGTTCAAATTTAGCTGTGTCACTCTCGCGCCCGTGGCTTGCTAGTCGGCTTACCGGCCGTGCACCTCGGGCCTCCCATTATGTGCTTTGCGTCACGCTTCCCGGCACACGCCAAGCACTTCGGGGGCTCTCCGCAGTCTTTGCTTTTGTGGCCTGCAGCACCGCACCTCCTGCATAGGGAGCTCCTGTCAGGCCCCTTGCAGCTAAAGGACTTGTGTCCTTGCTCGAAGCATCGAAAGCAGACCTCCGGCGGCTGGTAGATGCTGAGTGGGCACATTGACCAGCCCACTTTGAGCCTCGCTACCTTTAGCGCCTGGTTTGCGTCTACTGACGGAAGCCTGACAGTGGCGGTCTGAGTTCCTACTGGGCCTTTGCGCAGTCGAACTGCCTCTGGTGCCACAACCACTTCGCACTGCTCCTTGAGGGCATCCACGACTTCGCATGCCTCGGTGACTTCGTCCAGGTATTTAAGTTGTAGGGTTACCTGCGACGTGAGTGCCCGAACCTGCACTCTATCTCCAAGCGCCTCTTGGGCCAATGCCCGATAGGCTGGGCCCTTGTTTCTGGCTTCCTTGCGGAGCTCGACGATCATTTCTCCCTTGCGGGATCGGCGGATGCTACACACATCTGCCCCCAGATCTTTGAGCTTCGCATCGCCTCTCATTGCCTTAAGGACTTCCGAGTACTTTGACTCTTCTGTCTTAAGGATGAGTGCGTCGCCCTTATTTTTAACTTTCTTCGTCGCAGGATTTGTAACCGGGTGCGGTTTTTTGGCCACCACTTTTTGGTTCCTACTCCTTCCCGGAACCGTTACCCACGGGTTACCGGGAGCCTTCTGCTCCTTGGCTGCCACCGTGGGCGTTGCTTGCGCCACTCCTACACCGGTCTGAGGGCTGTTTGCGATTAAACGCTTCTTGGTGCCCCCGGGGGCCGTCTCTCCCGGGGACTGTCGCGTTCGTTTGGCAGCTGGTCCTGCCGCGCAAACCGCCGCAAACGTGCTGGCGTCCGTTTGGACCGACTTCGTCGCCAGCTCGGTCACCTTCGTCTCCTCTTTCTCCGCAGCCGCAGCTTTCATTTCGAGCTCGGCATGCTCCTTTTTCGCAGCATCGACGGAGGACCGAAGCATGTAGAGGGCCTGCTTCAAGTACTTCGTTGTATTGCTGCGACTTTTCGCAAACTCGATTATAGCATCGAGCTGCTCAGACAGGGCCACTACCCTCGGTAGCGTGTCCCGCTGTCTTCCGACCGCCTTTAATAGCTGTGGACCAGCCACCGCGATGTCTTGCGTAGATCCGGTAGGCGTACTGCCTTTACCGTCTTCGCAGGCGACCTTCACTGCATCCGTCTCCACTTTTCTAGGCGGAGACCGCTGGATGCCACCTCGCGCAAATGGGTTTTCCAACCCATCTGCCCCCATCTCCAGAGTTTTGTTTTGCTGCATTTTTGTTTATTGGTTCCCCCTACCAGCCGCTATCCTTATCCATAATGGAGTAGTCGCCTAAATGGTCCCAAGGTAGTCTATGCCGGAGCAGTGAGGCCATGGCTAGGGGCGGCTGCCATAGCGCCTCATGGGCAACTATGACACCCCCGACCGGCGCAAGTCAGGAAAAGACATCTGATCCTACTCCTGCCGGGTTCCCACCAGGCAATGGACTCGGAACGTACTGGAAGGCCTGCCAGGTTTTACGGGACGGAGACCCCTGTACCGGTTGTACTCTCGCCGTTTCAAGCCGTTATCACACGACATTACTAAGGGAGCTCGGCGCAGGTGCCAGCCCAAAATCATGGTACGAAAACGAAATCCGACTCTTATCCTATAGTGATGCGACCAGTTGCCGTAATTGGGAACATTACTGGCATCAGTCCCAATGGGCGGTATAGTGCATTTGGGTGGTGGGAGCGGCACTACTCGCTCCGTCGGAGCTGCTTCCGGCCAGTGTGGCTTTTGCGAGAATTCAGCGGCCCAGTGCCTGAATCTCGCCACGACCTAGGCTAGCTCCCGCTGATGGTCCGGGACTGCTTGCTAGCAGTGAGCACTTCCGTGGCCTTCGGTAATCGCCAATTACCGACCCGTGGTGGCATACAGCTCTGCCAAATATATATATATATATATATATATATATATATATATATATATATATATATATATATATATATATATATATATATATATATATATATATATATATATATATATATATATATATATATATATATATATATATATATATATATATATATATACATATATATATATATATATATATATATATATATATATATATATATATATATATATATATATATATATATATATATATATATATATATATATATATATTGATATAGTAGGGTTATAACAAGTGCATCCACTTGGTCTCTGCATATGGTTACTACGTTGATTGCGCGGAATGCATTGATTATTTTAAAACTTTGTTCGGAAATTACGTTCAATTGGTAGGTTAACACTGATGCTCACCAAATTATTCTCTTGCATCTTATAGAATTTTTTCTCGGCTTTCCAATGCTGGTCTCAGATCGAAAATCGGTAGCTGCAAACACGCCCAAAATTGCATTTTTCTGATATAATCCAAGATGGCGGCAAAATTCAAGATGGCGGCCAAAATTCTGCTTACTCCAAATGAAAGCCCTATCATTCCACTTTACAGAGAAGTGCTATTTGTAGTAGGTTCCATAAAGAATTTCAGAGATATAGCTCAAATAAAACATCAAGAATTGTTAAAATTTCAACTTTTTAAGAAATTATTTCACCCCTTGGTGACCGAGTGGTCAACAAATTCAATCAAACAAAAATGACATAATAATTTTTTTCTCTATTTCTAACTACTACGTGCATTTATATCAAATTCGAAAGACCTCGTGCACCTAGTGGCCTGGTTTCAGCGAGAATTGCTCATAAAAGACTCCACAAAAAAGATTATAAAAATCATTTAAAATATATAAATACACAATGTTTAAAAGTTTCACTAACTATCTAATAGGACTAATAAATTACGGGTTGTTAAGTAACGGGCAAACAAATTTCCGATTTTTGCCATTCGATTTTCGTTTTAGTAAAATTCTTCGAGTTGAAGCCAAATGTTTTTTTAACTTAGATTCGATTTCATCAATTCAGTATTTAACGTCGGGGATGATTAAAGACGATTTAAACCTTCACCAATTCGATTAGAATGTTAAGATTTTCATCGCTAATCTTGATAGCATAATTCAATGTAAAAATCTTGATAGCATAATTCAATGTAAAAATCCCGAAAGTTTCAGAAATCAAATCGAGCCTAGCCTTGGTATGGAAACAAGTACAAGCAGAAACGCAGAAACGGGTCATGGTTTACAGCCGTCCTTCATTTCCGTTGCGGTGGGTCAAAATTTTAACGGCTCACGGGGCAGTTAAATCCCTGTTTTGGCTCGGATTCACTGACCTGTTCTACATTCCCTGAACAGAGATACAGCGTGTGAGAAAGAAGGTCTAAATAAAAGGATATGTCGTCCCCGATGCTGCTTTCCGTTTTTCAACTAGCTGACACCACATTTATTACTCAAGCAATTTCAACAGAAAGTGGAAGGAGGTAGGGAGACTTTCCTGCCGGTCCGGGAAACTTTCTTCGGTTTGCTGGCGGATGCTGTCGGGCGCTTTTACTTTTCACCACTACTCTGTAGCTTGTGTATGCCGATGCTATGAAGACGGTGCATTCCGCTGAGAAACGTTATCCAAGCGTCCTGGTTCATATTTAATCACACGGGTGACGTGAAAAGAGGTGGGATACATATGTGAAGCAGGAAGTGACTCTGCCAGGCATCGTTGCATGCCTTCGTGTGCTTTTCCATCTTGTGACGGTTGTGTGAGTTATTGTGTCTCTATACATGACGGCAACAACATAGCGAGGAGGTATTCCGCAGCTAGGGAGAGTAACAGACCTGAGTTACTTACGAACATAATAACTTTCAAGAGTTCGATTTCCTGGGGTTCCGGTGGAAAATATAAAGCACAAAGCGATTAAAAGAAGGAATATATGAATACGGATTTGAAGCTCACTTGAATTGAAAACACAATCATTTAAATCCATAGCTGTGAACTGAGGGAAAAACAACATAATATATTGGAAGGAATATTGATCGGTGGGGAAGATATACTGACCCACATATGAACTAACTCATTTGTGAAACGCCTAATACACATGATGTCATCTGCATAATATGATAGACCTGTCTTTGCTAGAAGTGCGGCAGTTTACCAGCGCTGAGCTCAACAGTTTAATGAAAATTGAGCTTGTACGCAATACGGAAAATAACAGGTCGGTCGAGACGCTTGTTGCAGTGTATGCAAAACATAATTTCAAGCATCCTCCGCTTTCCTTGATTTTTCACTTGAATCCCCTTCCCACTTCAATGCCACTTCAACTGCAGTCAGGTCACACATACTTATCGTAAAATGTGGCACATGCATCCTACAGCTTCTTAACTAGCGTGATTTAATATCTGACGGCAGCACTGCCCACTCGATATACAAGGCGTCTATAAATAGAATTCCCGTTGGAACTTTCACTTCCGACTGCAGCAAGTAGTGAGTAGCTATTTTAGGTCTGACACAGGAAAAGGAAACCCTTTTTAGATAAACTTCAATAAGATAGTTACAAAATAATGCATTCAAAAACTGATATACCTACATGATTATGCGATTCTTCGTCTCATGCAAATCGTTAGGATTTCCAACGCAAATCATAAAACCTAGACTTTATCTTAATACATTTTTGGCTCTTGTTTATGATCCTTCGGAAAATTGTTCAATCTTAACTACCACATTCTTTCACAGACACGTGCTGCCAAGCTATCGTTTGGTCTTTATCTTCGACTGGTATTTGTGTGTGCTGAGAATCTGCTCTCAGCAGAAAAAAGTGGAATATTCAAGCTGGAAGGTTCAATGAAACAGAAGGAACAAAACAACGACCATTCGGTCTATAGTTTGAAAGAGATTGCAAAAATGTTTCATTTAGACACATAAGGCTGCCTGCTAGAGTCAAAGTGCCAATCCTAGGGCCTCCATATGACCCAGCACAATAGAAGCGTAGGGAGACTAAATTCGGTTTAGGATCGAAGCATATAGGATGCTTCTAACAAAATTACCTTATTGGCCGATTGGTTTGGTCAGGCGGCGGCGAATGACAAAGCAGACCCGAGAATCCGTATCTGCATGATTTTGACATTGGTGTTATGACGGTCGAAGCTTTCGGATTGGTAATCGGGAAATTTCTAACTCGGGAAGGCTGCTTCCTTATTTCAGGGTTTTGGTAAGCTTATGTTGAAAAGCTGACATCGTAGCCAGATTTTTATTATGAAGTTGATTGTAAACAAGAACAAAAAGCAAATATCTATTTTTGATTTCGAAGCTTTATTGGAAGATATGTTTCTTCACTATAGTTTATGCTATACAAAATTTACTATATAATACTAATTATTTTCGTGAAATATATGAAATTTATTGATTACCAAAGCTCACCAAAAGACTGCTCATGTCATAATAGTTTTGAACAAATAATTAGGTTTTAACGAAATAATACATTCGGGTTGTATGTAATCGAAGAACTTTAAGGGAAATATTTATATTTACATTATAACAAAATTAAAAAAATAAAATTCAAAATTATAAATAATTTTTCTTTTATTTTTATTTCGACCTATTATGTTACATAAAGCACGTTATCACCACCGGTGTAGATATTTTTGTGTTTTTATTGAATCGAAATCGAAAGCTTTTAAGACAAGATTTAATTTGCCGTGAATATACAACGATTTAAGTGAGCTTCAACCCTAAACAATATTTATGGTTTGGTGAAAATATCGAAAAGCCGAGCCGAGAATGACACATTTTTTGTAATATCCCATTCCAAATATTTATCTCAAAAGCCGGTTCATCGAGTATTGATGTTGCGAGCTTTAAACGGAATTCGATTTTTTACGGCTGCTCCTATGAATTGTAGGCTGTCAAAGAAGTTGTGACTACACAGACCAAAACATGAGAGGAATCCAGAACCCCATGATTGAAAATGATTGCCCGAGATTAGGCAGGCGCTCTACCTAATCTAATCTACGGTTGAAAAGAAGCGTCCTTTTATCAGCTTCCAATCGCTCAGATTGCTCTTGAGACGTGACATCAAAGCTGTCCAGAAGTGTATCAAAGAATCTCGTCGCTGCTGTAGTCTCTCAGCAGAAACTCAGCAGTGCTTGCTCAGCAGAGTGTGATGAGAAGTTGCTTTAGAATATTTTTCCTGGGAAAATTTTCCCTACAACCCTTTAAATTTATCTCAAAAAACGAAATTTTGGGTGATTTCCCCATCCAACTGCAACAAAAACTTAAGTGAGAACCTACATTATCGTCAATTAGATTTCGTTCAATTTGTTTCAATTTACGATCTATAACGATTTTCATTGTAATCGCTCCGCGACCAGGTTACTTTCCTTGCTAAAAAGCCATACTGTAAACGCAGCTGTTATCGTCAAAAATATTCAAAACTTTCTGCGCCAAACTTCACCATGGTGTCTGTCGCTGCAAGCCATTCCAGCACTAGCGTTCCCCAAAAACTGCAACTCACAGCAACCGCATGTTGTCGTTGGTGTTGTCTCCGATATTCGAGTACGACGGGTTGATACGCTTCGAAATTGCCATTCTAGGCAGCCCCATTCGCAATAACAGCCACCACATTGTTCTCTGCATTTCGAGATGACGCCAAACCCTGGGCTGGAGGGATGGAAGGTTAGTGGGTGGCTATTTGCACGTTCATTCGACACGTTAGCCTGTTGTACACAGTTGCTCGCGATGCTAAACTGTGAAGCGGTGCTGGATTGCATCCGTTCGTACCTACAACAGCGCAGCCCGAAGAAAAGCAATGGTACTGAACGAAACCGAAAAAATAAACACAAGAACCGAGTAAACCGTGCACCGTGAAATCGAAGCAGCCTTATTTACGACCCTTGGAGCCGAGTTCAGCAGTGGGAGTGGGCGAACGGCGAATGGTAGCGGTTTTGCTTTCAATTCGCTGGTTCTCCCACGAGATGGGAAAAACAAATTTTCTTTTCACGGGGCGAAACTCCGATGCAACACACTAGCCTGTTCGAGTCCCGCTATTGGCATGTGGTAGGTGTACATTTCGGTGTTTATGTGCTTAGAGTTATGGCCCTCACTCGCTGCTGGTTGTTTCGAACTACAAGATCGCACACGTTCCGGTTCCATTTCTTGGGTTGAGGATTGCAACCGCGCGCTAAAAGGGGGTACATAATGAAGACAGAGGATGCTACTTATTGGAATTGGGAAAATGAAATAAATCTGCCATTTCGTTTCGCTAGTGTGCTTGTTAGCAATATTTTTTTTTTGTTTCCGGTCGAAGTTGGGATGTGGGGATTTTTATGCGAATACAATTGCATCAGTAAGGCGCAATAATAGTTAGTTAGCTCCTAATTAATCAATTCGAGCTGCAATGTACAATGAAATATCAGTTATCTCCTTGCGTGGGCCTCGTTTGACATGGGCACCGCCAAGGAACGACTTAGAGCCAACGCGTGTGAAGTGCCGGTAGCAGGGAAGTGGGAATTGGTTGTCGTCACGTGAAAACAGTACCTGGTCGAGCTCGAAATGAAAACCTTCACCTGAATGTTTTTCGTGCTAAAACACACGTTTTTAGCTCGTCGGCAATTAATTAGAATTTTATGTTGTTATCTCTCGGGTAGCCGGTAAGTCTACGGTTATAACTGTGGCATAAACCAATTGTAAAAATGCTACAATAATAAATTTATAATATTAGTTTCCGCTGTCCAAATTTGTGTTTGAGCTGATCTCACTTTTTTTACTATCTGGTAATTTCGACTATTTGTCACTCGGTTATATTGCGAGTCTTCTGACTCAAAATGTGATTTATAACTTAATTACTTTCTTGCGATCTTCGCTATCTTGGAGGTATCACTGGAATGAATGTTCTATCGAACCTTTTCGGCTACTTTGTGAAATCAAGAATCCAAAAAAATTCCCAGATATGTCCTGATCTGTTTGAGCAATTTAGAAAAATATTGCATTTCTCCTGCACTAACATTAGTTCAGAGTGAAAAAACCTCTTTCAAATGAATTAGTTCGCTAGGAGGCTAATCTATGGGAGTTATCATCGCAGCTATATTTGTTTTTACAATTTTAGTATCGATACCGGCCGCCCTACTTTCAGTGTCGCTTGAAGGGTTTCAAAATTGAATAGTTACACCCTGAGATGGTTGAAAAATGTATACAGTGCTTTTTCGCTTTTATCAACAGTCGTTTTTATCACTACTCGCCAAATTCACGCTCGATTTTCTCACGGTTTTTTTTCGTTTTTATCTCGCTTAAAAAAAACCTTAGATAAATCAAAATAATGTACATTTAGTTGTAGAAAATGCATTCGATTTCACTTGTGCCTTGTGTCCTTGCATGTGTATAGTTTTATGAACTCAATTTATCAATGATCAATTTTCTGAGGCAACCAAGTGTCATATCTGTTACAAATAATTTGTGTCATAATTTTGAGAAAAATGAACCGTGAAATATGTATTTCATTGACTTCGTAGCAAAAATATCGTATTATTCGGGCAGTTGAGAAAGAAGATCTGTTAAAAACTTGAAAATCCCTACAGTTTGGTCCTTATAGAGAGTGGTGTTAAAAATTATAAAATCTAGCGGTTCTACAATTTCAAATAAACAAGCATTAGATTCTGCTAGCTATGCTAAAGAATGAGCAGTACAAATCATATTGATATTGCATGTATAATAGCCGTGAGAAAGTCCGCGAAAATACAATGGAGAAAAATATCAAAATATAACCTTTTCTTGTTTATTCATGAGTATCTTGAACTTAATTTTTTTTTGACCGTGTTAAAATCGAAAAAGCACTGTACATATTTTTTCCCAAGTCACGATGCGATAACCCAGGATTTTTCATGTGAATTAACAAAATTCTTTTTCGAACAGTTAACACGCTTTCTTTTATCTTGATCGGAAACCCACTGACAACTACAAAACTAACTTAGTGGATGTATAAACAACACTCTGAAAAGCAACGAAGCAAAATTTTGTTCTAAATTATTGGCAAGTTTTAAAGTATCGCAATAATTATTGGTTCACCCTGTTATTAGATGTAGTCGTAACCCAAAAGGAACCAGACCTACGCCTACAAACCGTAAATCAGTGTCCGACTTTGAAGTTCAAGGTGACTTCCGCTCTCAGCCGTGGTGTTTTCTGAAACGGGATAACGTCCAGAGACGAAATATCGCTGTTCGGTGCTCTTTTCAAATCCAATATGGCGATTTATGCTCTCTAGAAAGCTTAAAAATGTTTGAAAACTTTCTAATATTGTTTATCATACAACATGGACTATGTGCTGAAACTGAAATCCGCTGTTTGCCGTTATTTTCGAATCCAAAACTTTTAGTTCCTGAAAACCTGTGAAATGCTGAAGAAAATATTCAAAACTCCCTAATTTAGAAAGACAAATGACGCCTCAAAGGCGAACATAAAGCAAAACGTAAGAATAATAGTCAAGTACTGATAAATGCATCTCAATCTCATGTCCAGAATAAATCTATACAGTCCCTCTACAATTCTAGGTCAGTCAACGTGTTGCTCGAATGTTCAAAAAATGAACATATAAACGGAAAAATTATCAACTACGAATGTTTTACTATCTATTTCTGTGTTTTGATGTATATTTTCGACGGACAATTAGTTTCACTGCAGCTGATGTGTGTAAATCGGTTGAAAAGAAAAATACTACTTACATAGCAAATGCCACACAATCATGGATCACTTTTGGCATTCAAGATCATTCAATCTATAAAATCGTCAAAATCCATCACAAAAGTAAATTTATTGTTGTAAAAGCTTGATGATAAGTTATTTTATTCAGTCGTGATGCATTATCATGCAAAACAAACAATTGTGCACCGCAATATGTAACATTACTACAATTATGGGTCACTTCGTTTAATGCACCGAGCAGAATTATTGTTTTAGTGACATTTTCAACTTTTAATCATTTCAATCGTTTAAATTTGGGTTCAAGTGAGTTATCAAAAATACTACCGCTGATGAAAATTGTTCAGTTTTTTGAGAATAGACGTATTTGCGGCAAAATGACCCATAATTGTGGAGGCACTGTATATCTATTTATATAAAAGTCAAGATTGAAATGTTCCAAATTCCTAAAACAACTTCCACCGAATTTGGCTTACGTGTTCTTTGTCCAAAGAGGTGATCATAGAAATGATGGAAAAGGAAAAAGTTACTTCGAAAAAAGAACTGATTCTTAATTGGCTAGGAAATCTAGATTTCTTGGGCATTATGGAATTTATTTTAAACGATTTTGATTATTTTCAGGTCCACAATCATGTTTGGAGGCCGAAAGATGATGTCCAGACGCCGGAACATAATGTTCAAATCTATATTCAAATTTTAGAAGGTTAAGAGCAGGGTGAAATCAAAGACACTGTTCGAAAACCTCTAAACTTCATATTTCTAGAACCAGAATAAAGCTGTGTAGAATTTTGGAAACCCCTGAATACGCTCTAACAGAGCTCTACTGCCGGTAACCGCAAGTCAGTCCAATCTGTAATTTTGTCAATTTTGAGTTAGCATCGTATTTTGGCCTAGCTTTGAGTATATTTTCAGATGTACCGATAAAAAATTGTGGTTTGTTCAACAAAAGTGGCAATCAATACCAAGTCGAATTGTCACATTAGGCAAAGTAACCGCAAGTCAGTCCCAGAAGAAAAATAACCGAATGTCAGTCCCGATTTACAAAAGAAAACATGCATAATATAACAGTAAAATGAATGGGGAGTAAAAAAGAGTTCGATACAATCGTTTAGATGAAAATAAGTTATCTAGTAACAATTATCAATTATTGGGATTGGGGCCCCACAAATTAAAAAAAAGTTTTTTTTTATTAAAAATGAGATTCAATCAAAAGTTCGATTCACAGCAAGAAAACCATTTCAATCTGAAACTTTCAGTGTTATTTCACAACTACATCCATAAAAGTTCACCTTGGATGACACACATTAACACATCATTTGAATCGAACCAGTGCGCATGGGAGGTAAAGCAGAGAAAGAATAAAAACCACAAGTTTTTTTTAATATTTTGCGGTTGCTTACTTGTCCGAATCAGGGATAGGGTAAACAGGTATAATACGCCCCCCCTAAGGAACATCGTCAATATTGTAGCTATGTTTATCACAAACAACAAATCTTTCACGCAGTTGGATACACTATTTAGTTGGTAATGCACTGCTATTATTTTGTTTTGTAATTACTGTTACACAAAAACGCCATAATTTTATTAAAAAATATGACAAAATTGAAAGCTTTCCAATCTACCGGGGCAAAACGCCCCAGATGCAGTATAATATGCCCCATGCAGTAGCTTTATATGGCAGCTCAGCACGCGAAGTGAAACAGCGCTTGAAGTCTCAGAAGCAAACGCTAAAGCAATGAACAAATCAGCCCGGCTAGCGGTGGGGCATATTGCCCGGAGCTGTAAGGTAGCAGAAAGCATTAAATACTTAAGCAAATTATACAATTTTTATCGTTTCTTCACTAGATACAGCTGATTAGAGGTTCATTTGAGATATATAAGCGCAAATACCAGGTAATAAACTTTATACGCTAGTGAAAAAACGCTAGTGAAGCATTTATGCGGTAATTGAATGAAATTTGCAACTGCAGCAACCACCCTTTTTCAAGGCTACTAAATGTATTTGGAAGAGCATAATGAATGGTTATTACTGAACTGCAACTTTGATTGCAGTTTGAAGCTGCTGCAATTGCGCAGCAGTGTGATGTATATTACGATTCATTGATACTGTACATCACGAGCGGTATATGCGAAACAAATCCGATTGAAAGCAGAAAAGTTCAGCAAGTTCTGCTCACGGTGCTGAGTCCGTTTTAGAAAATTCATAACATTTCATTGACAACGATGTAACGTCTTGAAGAAGACGGTTATTGCTTGACATCACAGCAGAATTTCCACCTTCATACTAATGCCTACCGTCGGCAGTATCTAACACGCAACAATCTGCTTTCATGCGACACGGGGAAGGAAACATTTTTTCCTTCCAAGCCGCGCAACACGACACAATACATGTTATTTTGTTGCCTTCATGAGAGTGCTATCGGTCTGGCTCGACAGAATGTCCTCAAGAAATCATTTTTGTACATCCGTGCTACGAAACTGAGGAAAAACTTTAAAACTAAAAATAAAGGTGGAGATTATCAAATGATCGCTCTGAGCCAGAATGAACGAGATGTATTTTTTTTTCGAACGTTGTAGAATGGTCTAACTGGAAATAATTTAGTCACACCTAAAATAATATACGAAACATATACGGAAAAATATATCGCTTCACACCATTAAAATGATGAACCCTAATCGAGTGTATTTCCAAAGCAATTGCAAAAAATTATTGACATAAGACAGGCTGTCGTAATTCTACGTTAACCTTGCGATCGTTTCTTATAGACAAACTCTTCCACTTTTTTTTCCTAGATTCTGTAGATTATTGTAAGGGTCGCCCTATATTTGCGCAGTTTTTCTCAAATTGTGTGCGTTTTTTTGCCTGTGAATCGCATTTTTTTCAAATTGCGGTAGGTTTTTTGTCAGATATCAAGAATAAAATTCCGGTTTTCAAGCAATTGCAGACATCTTTCAAAAACTTATGGCACCTCTGGTCCAAATCTCGTACTCGTACGATAAATGTATGGTTTTGTTCTATTTTATATGGGTATTTTCGTAAGCAGGGTGACACCTGGTGCAGGAAAATTTTCCACACCGTTTGTACCAACTCCTTTTTGAGGCCATGTTTCTATTCCAAATGAACTGACAGTTTCCTGTACTCTGCATACAAAATTATTTACCGTTGTTTCTATCGATGACTGTTGTCTGCCTAACTATTAGATATTTCAGAATTATCTACAGTAAATAATGTTGCTAATCCAGCGATTTCTAAATTTTCGTGCAAATATTTCTTAATTATAACAGCTATTATTAGATTTTTTGGTAAAGTGTTCGAAGTTTGAGACTCGTCGAAGTTTTAATTGATACGGTAGATTCCCTACAGATAGTAAAATATTAATGTTTTAGAAATTATTTATCTTTTCGCTTTTTTTATTATGAGTATATGGTATTAACGGAAAAAGTGTGTATTTTAAATTAGCAAATTTATTCTAAACCTCCGAGTCTTCCCAAACATTTGAAACATAATTGTACATGTTTATGTAAAATTCTACCAAAAATTAACTTAACGATCTTAACCTATCAGACGAAATGCTAACAGTCCGTTTTTTCCCTGGTCATAAGTGATAAACTAGATTTTGATAATACACAATTTTTGTGACGCCGTAAACACTTAAGTATAGAATGTACGCATATTGGACTGCTTAATAAACTTTGACAAATTGATTCAAATTATTCAAGTTGAACATATCGTAATAAAATTAGTCGTATGTACTTATTGGCTTGATGTGAAGTATGAACAATTCTTTCGAAACAAAAATTTCCCCCCAAAACCGAAAACTTTGCACACGGCTATGACTACAAGCCATTGTAGTCGGAAATAAGAAATTTTGGATGGAAAAACTATAACAATAAAAGTCAGTTAGCACGTCTTTTCCTAGCTTCTAACAACTGACGCAACAATTGATGCCAATTTATTTCGGGGCAAATTTCTGCGGAAAAGCGAGAACGTAGATTGTCATCGTCACCCGGCGCATAAAGTTATGAAACTGCAAAAATGCACCGAACGGAACGGTATGTGGAACATTTCGGAGCTCCCCGCATCACCCAGCAGCCGCTACAGTGCCGTGTGTACGACACCGAATGCTTCCTACTGCCAAGTACGGTTGATAATTTCCTGGGACACAACAATACTCCGCACCGTACTGTCGCATGGTTAAGTGTCATTGTTTTGCTGCCGCGTGCACCAACGCTGTAGTTGGGCTGCATAATATACTTATTATAATGCTGCGACAACACTCAGAGTGTTGCATCGGTTGAGTGCATTCATGTTTTTTTCGGGTGGATAATTTAACCGTTGTTGCTTGCATGTTTCTATGGATATGAGATCACGCAAATGTTCCATAGAAGTAGTGCACGGCTTTTTTTTTGTTAGGGAATTAGAATTACGTAGTCCATTGATGTGAACTTTTGTAATATATCCCAGTCAATTGCTATACGTGTCCCCGTGCACGGCTTAGGTTCATAACAAGTTTATAACGTCTTTCATATACATATTTTGTTTTTCAAACAATCCACTTTTGTTCATTGAGGTTTATTTTAATACCAGGTCGTACTATGCGGATAAGGTAATCGAAATGAAAACTTTTACACACTGCATTAAACTCATCCTACTTTTGCAATTCGAACAACAAACATTTCTACATAACAATGTTAATTTTCAATTGTATTATTCATTTGACATTTTCTCTCTTAAAAGCATTCAGCGTCATCAGAAACTAATTCGTAATCTTTTTTCTTTACTTTTTCCATATCTGTTCCTTTCGGTAGATGTAAAAATCAGAAAATCTCTGTTGCTCTATGGTAAGTGCCGACGGCTGTTTCACTCAAGTTCCAAATAGTCCGTTTTCTACCCCGGTTTTTATCCTCCGGTTAGCCATAGTTCGAAAGTTTGCCAATTTCACCTGTTGATTCCACCTCGTACTCTGTGACTTGTTTTGATCGATAATATATTTTATTTTGCTGATGCACCACAGAAACATCCAGCCCACTATTGTCTTCTTCTTCTTTCGATTCCTATCACATTGAATCTGTTGCATGCCCCTAGTAGATTTGCGACTATAACCAAGCTATCTTCGTTCCCAATCGAAGAATTATTTTGTTTCTTCTCTCCTATAATTTCACCCTGATTTGATTTCTAAAATCAAACTCTTCTCAACTTAAATCCGTGACGATTCCTGCCAACCGTTGAGCCGTTGCATGCCGGCTGTCGGGTTTACTGATTGCCACCGTTGTTTATCAGATTGAGATAAATTCTATTGTGGCTAGGTGTTGCATGGTTTTGTTTCCATTCCCTATTGCATATTTTGCACCTCACCAAAACCATATTTTTCGCACCACATATTTTCATAACAGAACATAACATCTACCAGAATTCGTGCAACGAAAGCTAGCATTGATTTCCCGAAATTGTTAACACTCGGTGAATGATGGAGTAAAACAGCAAAACGCTGGTCAACGTAAGTATAATTTGCATTTATATCGAAGTATTTATTATACAAATATTGAGTCATGCTCCAACACATCAGAACAGCAATCTTCTTACCCGTTTACTTTTTTGAGACACCGCCTATGTTAACTTCCTATCAAAAGTTTTTTCTTAGTCAAAATTTAAAAGATATTGATTATAATATGTCTAATTTGCACAATTGAAGGGTTAAATATCATATCTGAAAAACTTTTTTTCAATTCTAATAACCAAAACAAAAAGGATAAGTTTCTCCTTTTTGTTATATATCTATCTTTTTTGGAATTTTTAAATTTTTTATCTTTTTGACATTTTTTTCATTAATAGCAGTATCAACATCATGCTATTTTTACATTTTTGACCCGATTAATACTTTCGAGACATGTGACAATTTTGATAGGTTCCATGTTAACATTTTCAATGTTTTTAATATTTTTTATAAATTTGAATTTTTAGACATTTATAACATTTTTGTCATTTTTGACATTTTTAACATTTCTGACATTGTTGACATTTTTGGTCATATGAAACAGATATAATTTTTTGATAGAACTATGATTGATGGTCAGCAAAAAACATTTTTTAGACTGAAACTTTTGACTACCTGTTTATTTAAATTGATGAAAAAGTTCAACAAGTTAGAAAAAATCTTGTACATTATAGAAGATTTACGTGTAAAAAATAAAAACAAGATACCGCTTAAGTGTTTAAAATAACCCTACATATCGAAAGAAGCCCCGCACGACGCTAATTTAAGTTCCGCTGTATGGTGAGCCTGACAGACCGGAAAGATCTCATCTCCGAAAGCCTGTTCACTTTAAAGCATGTATTTCCATTTTGAATAGATTTATTTTTCACATCTACCTACCTGAGCGCCCACAGTACACCAGGCAGAGCAGTGGCATGCAATAAGGAGCCCCACGAAAGGAGGTGTAAACTGTGCTGTAAACCGTGCCAAGATGTTACCTTAATCATAATAAAACCGACCGAAAGCTTGTATTCCTTAACCCCGCCAGTCCTCCCAGCACCGAAACAAAACTTTGGTAAAGTATGGGTAAAATTCACGCTTGCAAACGTCACTTTATTTCCGTTCGGGATGCTTCATGAATACCGGCGCCTGTTTCACTGCCGGTGCCAGAGCGATGATTATCATTGCGTATTTTTTACTTTTTTTACACAATTTTTTTAACGTTTTCCACCCTCCAAAAGTTGCCATCGGTAAGCGGAATAAACGACGGTTGACGGAAACGGTACGCTCAAGAAAGAAAGTCTGCTACAAGTAGCCGTATTTCTTCTCGCGAGAGTTGATCCTACCTGTGTCTATATACGTATAACAAATCCACCGTTAGGTATCAAGCAAATGATATTTTCACCAGCTTTTCCAAAGTAGAAAAAGGTAACATTCGGTGGGGATCTGAAATGCGCATCCAATATCAATTCCAGGTGGAGTATGAGATGAGTGTCTCACCTGTAGAGACTTTTTTATAATAATGCTATAGGATGCTGCGACTTTGGGAGCTTCTATCGGTGAAGCGTTAGAAAGAAATTGATCTCTGATCGGAAGAGTGGTTTTAACGAGACAGGAACGAAATTATATTTTTTTTCTGCTACTCGCAGCAGGCTTATGGCTCATGGTATTATGGCACGTTATATTTGAGTATGATTGTTTTCACGCAATTCATGTCTGCGGAAAAATTGACAGGATTTGGATTGATGCGGAGATCCAGCCACTTTTTGCTTCCTGGTTGAATGTATCGGATAAAGAGATTAGTTGAAGAATCAGCAATCGATTGAACAGATGTGCAAAACTTGAGATCTTTTCTCACCGTTTACACGATGGGATGAGATGAAATATTTTTAATTATTTTCATCATGTTAATCATTGCTTTCCGTTTTTGGGGTGATTGTCGAAGGTCTATGCAATCGATTGGTTCAACGGTCCAATAAAACGAAAAGGCAACATTTTAGTTCTGTTTTCTTACATTCTTCAAATTTGAAGAAAATTCTGCTTCTGCTTTTTTCTAGTTTCATTGAAAAAAGTAATTGCATGTTCTAAGGAAAGCTCTGCCATCATTTCCCTAGTCAGGGGAATTCTGCTATGGTAGAGTTCCTTAGTAATTGCTCACGTATAAAAATGCAGTAATTTTCTATGAACAATATTTTTTAACAATACAATTAAGCATAATGATTTGAATGAAGTGTGATTTGAAATGTTCCGCTCTCATCTTACAAATCAGCATCTTCTGTTCCAAAATGCCGTCGGGCACCGAAATTTGGTTTCTAAGCGTCATATTGATTCCGGAAATACCAACATCGGGGGGTTTGTGAACGTTTTCCACAGTTTTATACAGCTTGTGCCAATGAGATGTATGAAAAACAAAATTGACCTTCGAATATCGTTTAGTGGTAAGGCTCAAAAATTTCGTTTTCTCAAATAGAGTCCTAATGCCAAATTTCAGCTCGATCGAACATCGGGAACACGTGCCTCAAAGCGGACAAAGTTTCATGAAAAATATCGATGAAAAAAAAGCACAGTATTACATGATTTACAAATTTTTTTACAAAAAAAACGAGTCTCTGGGAATTGGAAATTTTTAAGCTGGGAGAGTGAATTGAATATCAAATAAGGATTGAAATGCAATCGATGAAATATTCATCACAATTCATCACATCGTAAGATTTTTTGATACCCTCCTCCCCTAGTAAGATCTTACTATATATATATATATATATATATATATATATATATATATATATATATATATATATATATATATATATATATATATATATATATATATATATATATATATATATATATATATATATATATATATATATATATATAGATTTTTATTATAGTTTTATCATCCTAAAGCAAGCACAATACTTCGTTTTAATTCGAGTTAATCGTCCTTCCGAAATTTTCTTTTTATGAACTTTACCGTCCACAGTTTCATGAACATGGTTATTTGAACAGCTGCATTAACAATGTTTTTCTTACGTAAGATAATCAATTCACCCCCCCCCTCCCCTGTAAGATAGCGTAAGAAAATTGCACCCCCCCCTCCCCAACTATTTGCTTACGTAATTATTGAACGGCCCCCATCCTGTATTATCATACGACACTACTAGCATATTATATGCGATATTTCTTTAGGGTAGCTCAGTCATTATCCATTAGGGTGGTTTTTCTTTGTTAAAATTTATTTTATTACTTATAATGACCACTCTAATAACAAAAATGATTAGCAATGATGAATTAAGTGTTCCATCTTCGTTATTTCATTCAAACGCTAAATTTCGTGGTATTTTGCTTATTTTTTCAGTAATCCATAAATTGGACTGGTCTATGGTGTTGAAAGAGATGTTTGGATACTACTGTTTTTAATATTCCATTCAAATTAGGTTTTTCCGTATTTTTCTCAAAATTTTGACCAAAAAGACCACCCTAATAGAAAATGACTGGGCCATCCTAATGAAATATCGCATATACTACGCTAGCAGTGTCGTACCATAATGTAGGATATGTTACAATACTATTGTGTTGAATATTTCATCGATTGCATTCCTATCCTGACATTCATATTCAATTTAATTCTTCTAGCTTAAAAATTTCTAAGTCACAGAAACTCGATTTTTTTAAATTTTTTTTTCGAGTTAACACCAAATCTCGACATTTCATGCATTTCTAACACATTTGGCATCGAAAAAAAAGCGATATCGACAATTTCATGAACTTTCATGTGCATTATTTTCATCGGTCAAAAAGTTGAAACTTTGACAACTTTGAGGCACGTGTTCCCGATGGCCGATCGAGATGAAATTACAAGGGAACTGTTTTTGAGAAGACGAAACTTCTGAGCCCTACCGCTAAGCGATACTCGAAAAATCGATTTTAATTGGCACTCTAGTCACCATTCTGGATTTAATCATGGCGTCAAACATCACGTTCCGTTCTTTGGACATCAACTCTCGGTCTCGAAAATCATTCAATGCATTCAAAAAGTTTCCAAAAAGCATGAAAACTTTCGACTTTTGACCTCTTCCTCTTCAAGGGTTTTTTATTGGTTTCATTTCCAATACACGCGAACTTCGATATAAGGTACATTTCGATTTTTTAAAATGTACATAATATCGAACCATGAAACATCTTTAGCAATATGACTTTAAATACTTTATTTTGTTGTCTTTGGTCTACGTATAGTAGGGTGCCTATCATCGTATGGAAAAAAAGTAAGCAGAAAATTTCGAAAAGAAACCCTATACAAAATGTTCACCTGCTCGAAAAAACACCCTGTGCAAAATTTTAGCTCAATCGGACTTAAAATGGGGTGGTGCAAAGCGATTGAAGTTTGCTCTTTTTGAAAACCGAAAAATCACCCAAGGGGGGAGGGGTACGTGAAATTTCGGTTTTCAAAATTTTTTTTTGATGCCTTAAAAACGCATGAAACGTCGAAAATTGGTGTCATCAGAAAAATTTTTTTTTTTGCAAAAATCGACTCTCTGGGACTTAGTCGTTTTCTCAACTATGGAAGGCGGAGTTTAAAACATTTAGAATTTATTTAATGAAATTGATCGCTAGTCGCTCGAAATAGTCTGTATAATGATGTATGATATATACACTATAACTAGCATCGAATACATTATGTTTCATTTATTCATTTCATTTATTTCATTTATTTCAATTATTCGACATAGAGTGGTTCATAATATTGTGTAAAAATGAGTATAAAATGAAAAAAATCACTTTTCACTGAATACCAATAGAAAAATTCCTGAAAATATAATATTTGTTATATCATTGTCGTGAGACTGGCAATGTTGAATTGGAAAAAATACCATGTAAAATGGCAAGATATTACAAAATAAATTTACAAAATGTTTCAAAAAACTACTCTGTGCAAACAAATTATCTCAACCGAAATTAAGATTGTGTCTCGCGGAAAATGTTGAATGCTTTCAGTCATTTGCAAAATCACATGGGAGGTACATGGAATTTGAATATTTGAAAAATGTTTTCGATTCCAAATGCCTTAAAAGTACATGAAACGGTGGAAACTGATGGAATATGTTTATTTTTGTTTTGTTTGAAAAATCTACTCTCTAGGACACTTGTAGTCGTTCTTTCGGATGTTGTACCAGACAATTTGTTCGTTTTATTTACCACAATAATGTCCTTTGCCAACTTCTAAAATCGGACAATAGACTGTATCGATGTTATTCAGTAATAATGAGAGTATAGGGATCAGAATCAGATACGCAACACAATTGAATCGTTGTTTCTGGGTTTGCGTCGTTTTGACACTTCGACCATACATTTTCTGTCAAGTTTAGATCATCAGAATGTGAACGTGCCTATTGACTGAAACTTTGCATAGACGTTTTTATAAGCAAAAAATGCCATTTTGTGCGATTGGTTTAATTTTTTGAAACACAACTCATTTTTGAAAAGCAATTGAAAAATGCTATTTCGGATAGGTATTGATGATTACAAATATTTTTAGAGCCAACATGGTTCGGTGTGACGTCTTTGGCAAAGTTGTAGATAACAGTTTTGTCTTTCAAAAAAAATATACACTCTAAAAACAAATAATATTTTTTTGAAAAAAAAAAAATTGAAGAAAGTTGAGAATTAATCATCCAAAACAACCCATTTAAAAAACTGATTTTTTTATGAAAAAGACGAAAGATTACCTGAACAACGAAACCAGTCATGGAGAAATCAGAAAAAAAAGTTATAAATTTTTTTATTCATTGTTTTTACAGGGTACATTTTTATGGAAGAACAAAGTTATTATTTACAAATTTGCTAGATACACTATGCCAATCAAATAAACCGTTTTGACTGTAAAATATTTCTCATAGATTGCTTTATTGAAAATTAAAAAATATGTCTACAGTCGAAACGGTTTGTTTAATTGGCATAGTGTCTTTGGAAAAGTTGTAGATAATATTTCGTCCTTCCAAAAGACAAATATGCCTTTTAAAAAAAATAATTGAAAATATATATATTTAAAAAAAAACAATTTTTTTTCTTGATTTCTAAATGATCGGACTGGTTATATTGTTTTAGTATGTTTTGTTTTGTTGTGTTTTATTGAAAAAATCAAATTTTAAAAAGATAAGGTCTTTTGAATTATTATTTTTAATTTTTCTTCTAACTTTTTTTGAATAAATAATTTTTTCAAGTGTGATTTTTTTGGGAAGACAAAATTATTATCTATAACTTTTTCGAAGACGTCACACCAATCAAACGAACCGAAGTGTTTTTTCTTTATTTTATACTCTTTTTCACAGTATTATGAACCACCTTATGCCGAATAAATGAACCACCCTAATGAAACATAATGTATTCGATGCTAGTTTTAGCGTAAATTATTATTCAGGCTATTTCGAGAGACTAGTGATCAATTTCAAAAGATAAATTCTAAACATTTTGAACTCCGCCTTCCATAATTGAAAAAACGACTGTAATCGCGTTTTTGATGCGACCAAAAGGGCGAAGGATCCTCTCTTTATACGTTCCTTGGAACAGAAACGGGTCGACAAATGTTATCCTTAGCACAGGAAAACCGCTTTTACTAGTTAGAGTTCGGGATGTAATCCTTGGCACAGGAAAACAAGTTAAGTTTCAATCTTAGACTGATACTGAATTTTATTCTCAAAAATATTAGCTTATATAGTAAAAAAGTTTATACAAATTCACATCTTAGGGGGTAAAATTACAACTACTACTTTGAGGCTAGCTGAAGAATTTTACATTCGTATATCTTCTAAAATCATTTTCTAAGTCTAGCCTTAGTTTGTTGAACAGAGATAGAAATATAGTTTTACAAAACATTCAGTAACTTATCGCCCAAGTAACACACAAAACATGTTTTTTTTTTTTTTTTATTCTCGCTTATTTTCCGTCGGTCTATTTCCGCCACTGTTGTGGCCAATTACCGACGCCCAGGGAGGCGACTCCACACCCAGGTCCCTAACTCACGACCCGTTTATTAACGGACCGGCGCCAACGGCTTTACTTCCTCATGCGATGGAAGGCGTGATCCCAGAGATTGACAAAACATGTTAGAAAATAAGTAACAACTAAAGTAGTCATATAAGTGTACTACAAGCGCAATTGAAAACTTGTGTTATTATATTATGTTTGAAGTTGTTTTTCATCAATAATACAACCGCATTTCGAAAACAATCTTTTTTTTCTGGTTTTGGAAATGTTTTTAATAACATGAGTTCAAGAATGACAATCACTATCACTTGGTCTTTTCGTAAGACATTACACAATCTAATAACAAAACTACGTACCTGTAGAATGCTTTTCCTTCGTACAGTAGTCGAAGCATTCAACACCTAACTCAAAATTACTTGATCAAATTATTATTTAAATTATATGAACGATTTCTATATTTATTCGAAGCGGTTTTGACGCGCCATCAAAAGATAAACAAAACGCTTGCAGTGTAACCAATATCTCTTTAGATTTTTGTTATTGTATATCTAACAACGTTTTCTAGTGTTGTTAGATTTCATATTCAGATAACGTTGAAACTATGCGAAAACAATTTCAATATTCAAGCAAAAGGAACAACTCTTTTTGAATGGTTGAATATAAATTTTTGTCATCATTTTATTATCAATTAAAACTGCCACTGATAAAAGAAATTGCCGATCTAGTTGCACTGCGCAGACACAACACATTTGCGCATGCGCTGGTTAACAGTTGTCATAGCAACAGATTTGCGCATTGCCGTATTAGTACTCGAGATGTATTTTGCCACTTAATTATATCAAGTTGGCTTGCTTTCATGCAGTTATCGGTACTTGTTCTACTAGCCTTCATGTTTTGCGCTTTTCTGGTGATATTGATGTCATGGAATAGGTAACGTCAACTATTCTATACCAACGTGTGTTACTTGGGCGTATTCCTATCCTTGATACAATTCTTTGCCTCAAATACAGAGATATAAATTTAAATACATTGCGTTGGTAGCATTCTCTAACACATTCTTTGAACAGATTTTCCTTAACTCTAAGCAACCTGATAAGGACATAAAATATCTTTGACTCTAATCTTAGCATTTCAGACCTACTGATAGAACGCGTTGTTTCCTCGAGACGCGAGCTTCATTCCTTATATCAAATATAGTGCAGCGATATGTCCCCCGCGCAGGATAAGTCATACACCACGTGTATCTCACATACTAGTAAAAATAGACTTCTTCCAATCTACGCGTGGGCGTGTACGAAATCACGCTATGCAAGAAGGCGTGGAAAATACGAAAGGGCCGAAAAAAGGACAAAATCCCTTTTTGCCTTATCCCTTTTATTCCAATTTCGTTTTCAGTTGACATGGACCTATTCCTCGTCACATGCCAGCATTAACTCTATCACGATGAAAAAGGTATCAATTCGTGACGACGCTACAACGACTAAGTCCCAGAGAGTCGATTTTTGCAAAAAAAAAAAATTTCAGATGACACCAATTTTCGACGTTTCATGCGTTTTTAAGTCATTTGGCAACACGTAACTTTTTATGATTAGTACAGCCGTGTTATAAGGTAATTGATGCATCAAATGTTGAATTTTTTTTTAAATAATGGAATTTTTTTTCTAAATATTTTGATTTCATTCATAAGAAGAAATACAAATATGAGCAATTATATTCATATGACAAAACATGTCATTACATATATAAGCAATGATATTGACATGACATGTCGTATATTAGCATTGACATGACATGTATGACATTATATGACAAAACTTGACATGACATGCTATCGCATGACGAGTAAATGATATAACGTGATATGACACAACTTGACATCATATAACATGACGTAACATGACATGAAATAAAATTAGATGACATAACAAGCACTGACATGCCATGATTTGATGTGACATAATATGACATGGCATAACATGATAATGACATGACATGATATGACAAGATATTTGTCCTCTTTTGTTTATTGTATTACAAAAATGCAAAAATTAAATCCAAAAAAAACTAAAGTGAATGAGATGAATGATAAAATCAATCGGTTTTGATATAAATAATATGTATAGTCATACCTCGGTAACCTCCATACAACGTAACTCGACATAACGTAACTGTTACCTCGATATATCGTAACTTTTTTAGATGTCGTAAAATTTAAGTACAGGTAATGTTTTTGGCGTATATATTGTTTCGAATAAATGTTTGTGATAAGTTTTGAAACCAATAAACACCGTGGAATGGGGTAACATTGATTTTTTTTTTCAATGTTGTGAGGCTGATTTTGTTGTCTACGAAAATTTAGATAACATAAGAAAGGTTTCATAAATACTGCTAGATGATTGAGAATAATTTTTCGCGCGCTTTTGAATAACTATTAACAGTTTTGCATCAACAAAAAAAGATTTTTATGTTGCTTCGATATAACATAATTCTATGTGAAAAAATTCCACAAAAACGGGCAACCAATTCAATCGTCCATTTCTGATTTGGCTGAAATTTTGCATAGATGTTTCTATGGGCAAAAATGCCTTTGTGCCATTGCTTTATTTTTTTTGGAAAACGACTCATTTTTGTGAAGCTATTTAAAAATGTTATTTTGGGAAAGTACTGAAGATTACAAAAATTTCCAGAAAAAACGGTTCGCTTGGTCAGTGTAACGTCTTCAGCAAAGTTGTATATATAACAACTTTGTCTTTCCAAAAAATATATACACCCCAGAAAAATTTTTGTTTGAAAAAAAAAAACTAGAAGAAAAAATAACATTTCATTTTCTAAAACAGATTATTTTCTTTTTCATTTAAAAAAATATTTTTTTTTTATTCAAAGGGCATATTTTTTTGAGAAGGATAAAATTGTTATCTACCACTTTGCCGAAGACACTATGCCATTAAAAAAAAAAGTTTTATTTTTGGTTTCCAATAGAGCATTCTGTGAGGAATTAAAAATCAATTTGCAGTCAAAACGGTTCGTTTTATGGGCATAGTTTCTTTGGCAAAGTTGAAGATAACAATTTTGTCTTTTCATAAAAAATGTGCCCTGTGATAAAAATTTTTATTTTTTTTAACTTATTTTTCAAAAAAAAATCCAGATTTTGTTTTTTACGAAAAGACAGAATCAATATCTACAACTTTGCCGAAGACGTCACACCGGTCAAACAAGCTATTTTGGGGCTAAAGATATTCGTAATCATCAATACCTTCCCAAAATAGCATTTTCAAATTGCTTCTCAAAAATGAGTACAATTAAACCAATAAACCAACCTTTTGCCGTTAGAATTAACATATCAGTGAAAAAAGAATGCTCTCTTCAAAATAAGCTTCTTATTCATAACACACAGAATTAATGGTAACTGATATCATTTTTCAATTTGTTTTTTTATCGTACGACTTCTTGTGATTTAGTGAAGTTTTCTTGAAGGCAAAGTTTGTCTATCTATGTATACAGAAGTCCAGTTATGTTTGTTTGTATGTTCCACAATAATAATTGAATGCCTGAACCGATTTCCACCATACTTGGCATACGAGTTTCTTTTACAAAGGTGGTGGTCATAGGTGAATTGAAAAAAAAGAAAGGTAACCTCCCTATCTAAATAGATAAAGAAGTCAAGGGTTTTTGTTCAGGTTTTGATCAGGTGATTTTCTGGCTCTAGGTTATGTCTGTAGGCCACAAGGTACTATCCAGAGACCGCAACATGATGTTTAACATCACTTTAAAATCTAGTCTCGGAAGAGCTTTGAAGAGTTGAACAAAATTTTCAAACACATGGAAACATGGTGTCTGAAAGTTTAGTCAGGTTATGGTTGTTTTTCTACATTGGGATGGATTCTAGATTTATAGCAAAATTTGAGGATGATGGTCAGGTCCTCGGTCATGTCTGAAGGTCGAAAGTTAATGTCCAGAGATCGGAACATGATTTCAATTATAATTTAAGATGGTGAAAAGCGACGAAACTGTTCAAAAAGTTTTGTTAATGGATATCTCCGGAAGCAGAATTATGAGAATCGATGTCCGGCGATATTTGAAATTCAATGTGACTACTTTCGGTATCAGGAAATATATTTTCTAATATGGCATCTTTAAACCAGGATGACATCCAAACACCGATATCTTACAGTGTCAAACTAAAAATATTCAAATTCTGGTTAATATTATCATTTTTTGAACCGAAATTATGCCCGGAAAGGTCCGATGACATTTTGAAGCCCAAGATGGCGTCTTCCTGTGTGCGAATAGCTACTAACGCCTTAATATTGGTATTTTGTAAATAGGATGACACATATAGGCTGGAAAAAGATGCCTAAGAAATAGATAGGGTTGATACACACAAATTCGACATACCATTTGTACCAAATGATTTTTTGAGAAAAGGCTTCTATTTAAAGTAAATCGATTTTTCCAATATTTTGCATACAAATTTATTCACCGTTATTTCTCTCGATTGGCTGTTAGCTATTAGATACTTTAGGAATATCAAAAATAGGTTATGCTGCTGGAAATACCATTTTTAGACTTTCGTTTTGATCGATTTTTTGATCGATCGTTGTCTAATCACTGCCACTATTAACTGTCATAATAATTATAATCATAATTATTATAGCATGTAGGTCCAAAGTACGCTGAGAAAATTTCCTGAAGAATAACTATTATAAAATCCATACAAAAGTGGAAGTGTATTTGAATGTTTGATCAATCAGCACTTCTCAACAGCTATATAAAGTTTGACCCTTGATTGATGCAATGATCTCCTTACAATCCGGTTCAAAATTATAGATTCGATAGTAACATAGAATATTAGTTTCCTAGCTCAGTTTTTTAGAGACTTAAATGAATTTCCTTGTAGACAAAACGTGAAAGCGACGAGCAATTTCTATACGACACTCTCACGTAAGTTGACGCGTTTTAGTAATGGATAGGGGCACCAGAATTGATGGGAATGCTTGTATAGCTATAATCCTTCATTTTTTCAGAATTATACAATAAAAACCAAATTTCTACAAGCTGAAGCTTTTATACGCAACTACTGAGAGTTAAATTTCCGGTAGGCGCGTGGGCGCGTCATGTGAACTAGGGTGAGTAAAACAACAACAACAAATCGTTTACAAAGTCAGATCGGTTTATATTTTAGTGTTGGCTGTGATGGGGAAGAACGGTAGTGATTAGTTGCTCGGTATGATGGGGATAATCCATGTTATTCACCAATTTTTCAATAATAAATAAACGCTTTTGAGTATTTACTTTTAAAGAAAGTTGCGTCACTTTCTTAAAAAAAAGTTGCGTCACTTTTTTGAATATGATTTCTAACAAAATATTTTTCTTGATATTTTGTAAGTTTTCACATATATTGAGGCACTTGCTATTACCTGTTTTACTGGTATTCAAAAGATTATTACCGATGATCTAGGTTTTGAAATCGTAGAGGACCCTATCAATGGCAACTTTGATTCGATTCTCTCTATATTTTTTACTATTTCTGTCCCAGAATATTTCCTATAGCTCACTATATATTCATCAGCTACCTAAAATGAAGCACAAGTTTTACTAGCAAAAATAAAATTATTTAAATGTCAAACAGACAATGAAAAGTGCTAAATTAGTAACTTGTATTACGAATAATCGTTCAACATATGTTGTTTCGTTTATCGTGTCACAATAATTATGCCATCTGGTATTCGATTGAAATATTTTTTTTTTTTTGATATAAAATAACAGCGCTGGATAACACTGGTCGCCAAAAGCGAAAAAAATGTTGCCCCAAATTTCAAAAAAGTTGCCCTAAAAGATTATAATTTTTTAACCATTTTGGTGCTTCTAGTGAATGCATACTTCACCAAAAGTGGTTGAACTTTTCGAGTAAACCAGAGAAAACTCGTGGTTGAAAACTCCATTGATATTTAGTGTTTTTCGTAATACAATATTAAACAGATCTAGGGGGAGTAGGAGCATAATGAGCACTCTAACTTGGTTGCTGATTTAAGCATGGAAAACGACAACAATTTTAAGCTGTCTTCAGTGCAAAACTTGCATTAACTGTCTATAATTAAAGGTACACTATTCACAAATTGAAAAGTTTATCGTATAATGGTTAAAAACACAAATTAGATTCATGCATCAAAAACTAGCAATCAGTCGATGTGTGGGGCACAATGAGCACCCAACTGGGGCATAATGAGCACTCTTATAGAACATATCTTGAAACTGTGTAGAAGTACAACTAATGGGCCAACTTTTGTCGCGACATGCCGTGATACTTGGCGGCTTGTTTCGTGAATGTCCCGTTGCGCCGCATGGTGGCCAATTCTGCCTGCAGTCCCTTTTTCTGACCGATTCGGTCTCAAAGATTTTCTAATATATGTTCGCACCATCACTGTAAACTAACACTGACTATGGAATCAGACAAACTCACAAGTCTACTGAGATGAATTTCAGGTAAGTTTATGTGACGAGGTGTGCTCATTTCACCCCACCTAAAGGTGACCATTTCGCCCCTATCGAATTAGTTAAAGTTAACATGAGATTTCAACACTAATTATAGTTTAAAATCAAAACTTTAATGATGGTGAAATTTGGGGTCCGACCCATACGTCATATAGATGTGTCTACATACTTGATTGAGCCATTTAAACGACCGTAGAAGCTTATTTTATAGTGCGCAATAATAATAATTTTTCCAACATCCGGAAACCAAGTTGATTTTTTCAATATATTTCCATATTTTAAACAGACAAACCACTTTTGTTCTACATAGAGAGATACTGTAGTAACTACTTAAGAATTCCACATACCATATTGTGTTGGAAAATGTGTAGTTTCGCATAAAATAGGGGTGCCCATTTCGCCCCGAGTGCTCATTATGCCCCTAATCCCCCTACGTTTAAGAAAATTTTATTTCACTCTCCTGCGAGCGTAGGATCATAATGCGTCTCCATTATATTAAAAGATAGATGGAGGCGAGTAGTATTTTTCAACATACACAAAAATATGCGAAACGACATGATTGAAAAATGTATCCATTTAGCTTATAACTAATTGTTGTAATCCCTTTACTGTACCGCATACAGAAAGATTAAATATTTCATTCAGGTATTTGTTTGTATTATGTTATGCAAATCATCTTTAAACGATTCTACACTAAACTTCGTAAGGTCGTTAATCATTTTCGACCGCATTCTGTTTTTGATCGCGTTGCAATCAATGCTGTTTTCCACAAGAAGTATCATATTACGCACAACACCACTTTTCTCAATCGGAAAATGAATGGAAAAGTTTTCGCTAACGCGAAACCCAAAACCACTCAAAAACTTGTTGTGGCAGCGTGTCATATCAGCGGTTGTCGATTTGGGTGAAAGCAAGTGTTGCCTTGAAAAGTAAGAAAAGAAAAGAAAAACACTCCCCTCTCCGCCTGTTTGCCGTCGGCTAGCAGGCCACAATATTGGTGCACGACATTAGCCGTGACCGACCGAGAAGAAGTGGTAAGAAAATGATAATAAAATGGAATGCTTTTCCATTCGCCACAGCACTGGTGCCGAAATTCCATTGCCGAAATGGAGCACAATTCAAAAGTAATTTTGCTTATCGCCAGCGTGGCTGGTCGGATGCGAGACAAGCAAGTCCTAATTGACACCCAGAAAACGCAAGGGAAAATCCGAACGAAATGAAATCCTTTCTCGTTTGCGTTTCTAACTGGGTGAGACGGCAGGCAACACGACGTTTGGTGAGAAAACAACATTCAACTAATTAGCAATAAAATTTTAATTTTAACCTAACGGTTAGGCTACAGTTGGCAGGACGATGATTTTCTGAAATGGCACAATATCAAATAGGTTCTAGGAATGCTTCTAATGGTGGTACAAATTAATGAGTATTTCAAGCGAATTGGTTTAAGAGTCGTAAAAAATACGGTAATGAAATTTAATATTAAACTAAACAGGCAGTCAGTGTTAGAGAGGGTTGTTCTAATCTCTTTCTTTAAAATGCTTATCTAAACACAATCAACGCAAAAGGGGGAAATAGTTTGCATAGTCACAACAGCACACAGAATGTTACGTTTACAGTTTCGGTGATAAAGTTACATAATTGGTTGATCTAAAGTTTGTGTTTAAAGTCATAATAAATGTGTACAGAACAATCCTGGAACAAAAGCCGTAACAACGTATGGCCCTCCAAGGTAAACCTTGGATCGGAATTTGCATTCTTCTCGTGTTCACCGACGGCTTTTCACTCGGCAAACGCAATCAAAGTTTCAAAACCCCAGAGGGGAATTCAGACCATTTCTAATAAACTTTTCTTCTGTTTCTTTCCCTTCTTCTCTGTTCATTCCACCCTGAAGCCGAGGATGAGACCAACGGGGAAGCATCGACGTGCGGACGAATCCTCATCTTTCTGTCCTGGGTCCTCGTGGTGCTGACGATGCCGTTCAGTTTGCTGGTATGCTTCAAGGTAAGTTTAAACTTTAATCGTAAGCTTTTGCACTTGGCTGCTGGAGTGTCATTTTCACACGTACAATAGTGACATTTTGTCTATAGAGTTAGTCTGTACAATCCCAATTGAACAATTGGTAAAAAATAAAACCGTATACTGAAATTGGACAACATTTGAAAGGAAGACAGCTCCGTTAGATAACGCGTTGACCCACTTTTATTGAGACTTGTCTGCCAGTGAAGTGACGCTTATGGAATTGTGTGCCAAAATACGGAGCTTTTGAGTGTAGTACAATGAATATTTCTCCCGAGAGGCTGGCCAAGCAGGGTGGAAACGATATTGCCGAACATTTGCGAGTCTAATGAAGTATGGAATTAAATAGGCTGAGGATTACATTACGCTTTTCATGCGCTAAAATAAAAAAAAAGAGCTGAAACCCGGCCGTTCCCTGCTGATGGAAAAAATAAACTATTCCAGGGAACACCGAATAATTCATGAAAATTTGTCCGGAATTTTTCCTGCCGGTGTCACGTGGCAGTATGCTTTACGTTGGGGTAGAGCAGCCGTCGAGATCCGGCTCGTGCCAGTGGTGCAGACTATGAATTAGTATGTATATGAGCTGCAAAGTAATTTTCATCCTGCCTCCCCTGAGGGGATGGCACGGTCGGTCGAAGTTTGCAAGAAAAAAAAATGGCTGTGTACATTTTGCTACAATTTATGAACCTCGGTACTTCAGTCGGGTTGAGAGGAGAATTTTATGGTTTAATTAAAACAGGCAGCAATTTAATACCAGCAATTTGTGCGAAAGTACGTAACCTTTGGACGGGCACCGACTGTTCAGCAACAGTGAACCAGCTGGAACCGACACAGACGACGGGTGTATCGCAAACGAGTAAGTTTTTCATTGCTAATGAATCGAGAGGAAGCCGCCAAAGTTTCGGATGCCAAGCTATTGCTTGACCGGTGAGAATTGATTCTTTTGTGCATCGCTGATAGTAACGAAAAATATGGTTTGAAAGGATTAAATATTGAACAGGGAAACTGCCGGAAAACGAACTAGGTGCCATATTATGTATCATGATGCAGCCTATTATATTCGTGTGAGCAAGCTCCTACCTAACGAACTTTTCAGAGAATTTTTTTCCATATTATTAATCAACATATACCATGGAACGGGGTGCAATTGATTATTTTTTATAATATTTTCCAGTTAACTTACTTCATGTACATTTTTCCCAAAATAGAATATTTTTAAAACAAGTACTGGTATGCGCTCTAGAAAACCTCTAAAGCTATTGGTGGAATTTCGGGGTGAAATTGATCACGCTTGAAATCCATACATTCTATTGAAAATGTGCTTTTTTCAATATGTTCATGATAAATGATGATTTCTGGACAGAAAAATATCAATCACAGCTTGTTTGAAAACAAAAATAACGATGTTCAGGTTAAAATTTATTCATTTTAGTTCACGAGCTGCAGTTTGCTTAATTTGCTCTCATTTGATCACTGTTAGATCGATTTCAATTCGGTTTGTTGCAAAAGCTTTAAAACTAGCTCTGAAATTGGAATCTTGTGTACCATCAGTATTACTTTGATGGTATGGAATAATCATTGTGGAAAATTATATTTTTTGAGCTTTTACCAAACTCTGCTCACTTCTCCAAATTTAACGTAATGAACCTCTAATTAAAATTACTTTTTAGGAAAATTCAATACTTTTTCTGTTACTTAAAAACTTGTTGATCAAATTCGATTGAGTTTTTGACTGAGTTAGAAGAATTTTTTAGAAAATATGTTAAATTGTACCCGGTATGCAAGGGTTAACTTCGACAGGTATGTGAATCTTTCAAAGTTGCATTTTAGGACACGTCAACAATACTTAGTGTTGTAAGATCAGTATCTTTCGATTAGTTGTTTTAATCACAAATTTTCAGGTGATCAATTTCACCCCATTCCACAGTACTATAGAACAACCATGATTGGTGATGTATGAAATGATTTATGGAACAGTTGCAATAATGATTGAAATGTACTGGCGCTGCTCTCTCCCTAAAATAATTTTATTTTTTTAAAGCTTGGTAAAAATAATAGAGTCCAATTTTAGTAACAAGTTATTAAAAGTTCAATTGCCACAAATAAGAGCGTCATTAAAATGAACATTGAAAGAACCTTAAGCTGTGGAGAAAACATTACAGAAACGAAATGCTGTAGAAAAACTGGGAAAAATCATTTTTTTAGAAAAAAAACACTTTAAAGGTAAGAATAAAAAGAGTTGTTTTTCTTTCATGAAGAATTGAAGTTATGAGGATTTTTTTGGTAAATAATCCAGACAAAAGAAACGTGAATAAAATTTTTGTGTGACCTTTTTTTAATTTTTTTTTTTCAATTACAACGTTTTCAAGAATAATTGTGTTCCAATGATGTTCAAGAATGATGTTTTGAGAGTTATTCACAATCCAAAAGCTTATGGGGACTATCTCTTCAACCCTTAAATACCCGAGAGGGAACTTTTTTTTTTGAAAATGGTCGTTCTAAGCTGCCACGGCCGATTCAGGAAAACTTGGAATATCATTCAAGATGAATAGTTGCTCTAAGTTTTGGTATACGGCCCAGGTACATCTCCCAGATGGTCTCGAGGTACGATGCTGGACTAACAAGCCAGTCGTCGTAGGTTTGAGTCTCGGCTCGGGAGAGACTGTTAGTGTCAGCAGGATCGTAGCGCTAGCCCCGCAATTGTCCTGTACACTAAACAGTCGGCTGCGAAGTATGTGTATAAATAAACAGAAGGTCAAGTTCCGAATCGGAACGTAGTACCAAAGCTTTGCTTTGCTTCTTGTACCACAAGCCCTGTTTCCGCAAATATGTTTGTGTTTTATTTTTACTTTTCAATCAGTTTGAGCAAATGCAGGGAATTTTCATACGTATCAATATTTCCATGTATCAAATTATGTCAGATACATGAATTAGGATGTGGTGAATGAGAGGGAATTTCGGAGTCAACAGATTATTTTAGAACAAAATATACATATAACAACGTATTTTCATAGAAATTTAAATGAATTAGTCGTCCTTTAAGTTTTGGCTCTAAATTTTTAAAAAGAGGGTTACTGAATTCATACGCGATGAAGTTTTTGATTTAGCATGTACAGATTTTGAGTAGAACGAGTTTAAATTCACCAAACTAGGTATTTTCATGAAAATCTGATTCCCTCTGTCTCCCACAATAGGTTTCAATTTAGTTCTTCGATTTTCGAGTTCTAATTTTTTAGTGTAATATCTTATGAATCCAAAGATAGTGAAAGATTTATTCTAGCATGCACAGATTATGAGAAAAGTAAGTTTGGATTCACTAAAAAACGAATGTTCTACGAAACGTGATTTTCTCAAAATCTTTGCATGCTAGAATAAATCTGATGTGAGCCGCTACGATTTTCGGAATGCGAATTACAGTGAGCTGATTCAAACCTTTTATATCTTTGATGGAAGTATCATTTCTAATGAAACCTATGTCGACATAGCTGTATCTAAATGTTTCTCTATATCCCAAGATTAATCTAACAATTTATTCCAAAAACAGTCTGCAACAAAATGAATAAACTACCTGGGCAAACCCCAGAGTTGCGTCGATTAAAAAGGACTTAAAGAGCTACATTCAGGAAATTTTTCAAAAGTCGTTCACTACCCTTACGTGACCACTTTCGCTGGATTAATAATTCTTACTAAAGACTGAGCCGAAGATGTTTGTGTTCTTAAAATTAAAAAAAATAGTTGAAATATTCTATAACTTTGTAAGAAAAAGTCCTTAAACGTGTGGCCTTCAACAAAAACGTGTCTTTTGTATGCCCAAATGCTTCTTTAGAACAACGTTTTCTTATAAAGTGTAACTTACAAAAGTTATGTACAAAAAACTAACTTTTAAGTAACTGTTATATAAAATATTCTGTAAGTCTGTACCCAATGCAAATAGGAATTTTGTTTGTTCAGGAAAGTTTCATATTTATGCACGTTCTAAAACTTTGCTAAATAAACTACTCCTCTATCTCTTAGCACAAAAGTTAGTATATTTATTATATAAAAATCTACTGTAACATGCTCGCCGTACTCTAATAATGGATAGATTGGGACAAACGGAACTTACAAGAGTTTATAGTACTTCAGCTTAACTTCAAGGAAAAGCATTGACGTCATGATTGCACTTGTCCCTTTTTAACCTATACGTTCTTGAAGGTATCGAAAAAATAAGCTGGTATGGTATTTGGAAAAAATCTGCGATTTGTGTGCCCTAGCATCCTCCGAATAACACTCTCGTGTTATGCAACCAATAATATTTAAGTACAAAAAACTAAATTTCAAGTAAGCTCCGTATAATAAATTTCATAACTTTGTACTGAATGAAGATAGCATTTTCATTTGTTCAACAAAGTTTCATATTTATGAATCTTCTACAACTTTCCTTAATAAGCCATTCCACTATCTCTTAAGGACGGACGTAGGGTCTGGAAGATCGAAAAAAAAAATTCGTAATTTTTTTTCGGATGTTTAGAGTAAAGTGATGTGTTCGGGTATTTTGGCTATTGATTCTGGTATACACTAAAGTCGCTTTTTACGCGGGGGATACGTGCCGCGTAAAAAAAACGCGTAAATTCCGGAATCCGCGTAAAAAACCTCGTTAATTCCGGAATCCGCGTAAAAAACCGCATAAATACCGGAATCCGCATAGAAAACCTGCGTTATTTCTGCGATCCGAGTGAAGAGAAGCCGAAATCCGCGTGAAAAAGAAAACCGCGTAAAATCCGCGTAAAAAAATTTCTATGAAAATACGTTGTGAAAAGCGACCTTAGTTTATTTGAAGATATACTTTGCATGTCTCGGATACAAATGAATGGCGATTTTTTAAGAATTTGGTTTTTCTTGAAAAAAAAAACCTTAATTAATCCACCTAGTAGTGCAGAAACCTTTGTTATACTAACTGTTACTTTATACATATTAGGCCAGTCAATTACAAATCGTATACCAACGTAAGTCCAATTTCAATAATGAATGAAATAAATTTAAAAGATAGTTTTCAGAGAGTTAATCAAAGACGATCATTGAATTGAAGCTTGACGTGGTTTTCGCAAATAATATGAATGTTATCACTGGAGTACATGAGTCTTATTTTATCAATCACAAACCAATTTTTAAATACTGGCTAGAAGCAAATATTTTTTTTTGAAATAATCGAACGTGGGGAAACAGTAAGTGATAACAATGATGCTGATTTCACACTAGAACAGCAAACATGTATGTTAGATTAATGTGGTTCTATTTATTCGCATTATTATCAGAAATCGCAGGACCTAGATTTATGAATCAGTATCATGTTTTTTTACGAATTAAAGCAAACTTCTACTAACCTGCTCTCGAAATATAGTTCAGAATTATACAGAAAAAAAATATGGCTATTGATGGAAGTTGTCAATTTAATTCTATCTCAAATGCATTTTCTGAAAATGAAGGTTCGCCACGATCTTTGAGAATTTTGGATTTTCAGAGTGTAAGCGAGAACATTATTATTTTCGAAGGCTGTATGAATAAATCCGAAATAAAGACTTTTTATATCTTGCTGCGAAAACGAGAACTGGAATAACATGGATACTCTGTTAGCACTTAGTCTTAAATTAGAAAGCAATATTTATATCGTACATGAGCAAAGTGTATCATTCATAGAGATAAGTGACTTTTCACCTGCGCACACTAGTAAACATGTAGATTTGCTTCAACACTTTTTCATTATTTTGCCGATTACACAGCTACTTTAGATTTCTGGTCACAAATTCAAAACATAAAATAAGTGTTCACCTGAAAAACTTTCCAGCTGTTCAAAACGTAGCATTGCAAACAAAACAGCGATTTATTTGTGTTTTTCTCAACGGGTGGCAATAACACATTCGTACGTAAATAGGTCTATACATCTTTGGTAAAGCTTTTAAAAATATCTGCATCGCTAATTGTTTTACATTTGCACACTGTGGGATCAGATTTTATTATAATGCTTGGCTCACGAAAGCTGTAAATGTTTTTTACTCGTCGCAAATCTAGGTTCAACGTACAATTTAGTATATATTTTATAAGAAGTGAGGACGGAAGCATCGGAAGTGAGAAAAGGAGCTAAGTAAGCATTACAGTTTCTTCTGAAATCTGGTTCAAATTTTCAAGAAAAAGCTAAAGGGAAATTTATTTACACCAGTTAAGACACACTACGAAGAGTATAAAGATTATGAAAAGTTGTCGATGATTGTTGATTTCCTCTGAGAAATAAAAAGCGATACGAAAAAAGAGGGATAGAGAGGAAGAAAGAGCTCTGAGAGAGAAAAATTATCCAGAAAGTAAAATATCCCATGTCTAAAATATACTTTGGTCAAAACTCTACAGTTCAAGCAACCAATGAAAGATCGCACTTAGTATGATTTTCAAAGAGCTCTGGGGCTTTCATTTGAGCATGCGAACTTCAAATTCGGAATAAGCGTTTTGAAAAAGAGTGTTTTTGTTTTTGTTATTTTTCTTTTTTGGGTCAATTCTGATATGCTGCACATATAAATAACATATTTACACATACCACCAGGCACACATACACAAACATACATAAATTGTTCAGTTTGTCGGTCTGAGTAAATTGCTATACAACACATGGCTCTCCGTGCCATTAATTTTGCCTTAAAAATTAAATGTCTCATATAAAAAATACTCTTTGATCAATGTTTTAAAATCTAAGCCACTAATCAAAAATCCACTCGGTAGCATGCTGGGGGAGCACAGTAGCTTTCGTTTGCGTATAAGATCATTAAAATCGGATATTGCGTTCTTTAAGAAAGGTGCGTTAGTATTTTGCGGCACATACATACAGACATCATACATACACACATACACACGAACAGACATTGCTCAGTTCGTCGAGCTGAGTCGAATGGTATATACGATTCCGCACTCCGGATCTTGGATCTATTTTGCGTTTTTCGACCGATTTTATAACCTTTGTTTAGTACAACAAAGGTAAAACGCATAAAAATTACAAAACTGTATGAAATCTTTATTTGAGCCGATAAATTGGTTTATGCCATTTACTTTTTAAAGATAATTCCATTCAAATGTTGGCCTCGTTTTAAATGGTTCATACGAAAAGTTCAATTTAGGGTAACTTTTTCGAGCATTTCGGCTGGTATCTCGCGAATAACGCGTGTAATGTTGCCTTCCAAGGCTGGAATTGTTGTTGGCTTATCCGCATAGACGAGAGGCTTAACGTAGCCCCACAAAAAATAATCTAGCGGTGTTACATCGCATGATCTAGGCGGCCAATTCACCGGTCCATTTCGTGAGATAAATTGCTCACCGAACTCTTTCCGCAACATGTCCATTGATTCGCGCGATGTGTGGCACGTTGCTCCGTCTTGCTGAAACCACATGTCAACAAGACCCAGCTCTTCTATTTCCGGCAAAAAACAATCAGAAATCATCGCACGATAGCGAGCGCCATTGACCGTAACGTGGCGATTTTGATCATCTTTGAAGAAGTACGGACCAATGATGCCTCCATCAGGTAAACCGCACCAAATCGTGCATTTTTCTGGGTGCAATGGCGATTCTTGTATTGCCTCTGGTTGCTCTTCAATCCAAATGCGACAAATTTGCTTATTAACATACCCATTTAACCAGAAATGAGCTTCGTCACTGAACACAATTTTTCGGTAAAAAAGTGGAATTTCGGCAAGTTGTTCTAAGGCCCATTCATAAAAAATTCGACGCTGCGGCAAGTCGTTCGGCTTCAATTCTTGTACGAGCTGTATTTTGTAAGGCTTTTCACCAAGATCCTTTCGTAAAATCTTTCATGTAGTCGAAAAACATAAGCCCAATTGCTGCGAACGGCGTCGAATTGACATTTCACAGTCTTCCACTACACTGGTTGATACGGCAGCAATATTTTCTTCTGTACACACTCTATGTATATGTGTTGGTGGGTTTATGTCCAACAGAGTAAAACTTGTTTGAAATTTCGTCACAATAGCTTGAATAGCTTGCTCAGTAGGTCGATTATGACGACCATAGAATGGTCGTAATGCGCGAAAAACATTTTTCACAGAGGACGAATTTTAGTAATGAAATTCGATTATTTGTAAGCGTTGTTCAGGCGTAAGTTTGTTCATGGTGAAATGGCAAACCAAACTGAGTACATTAGACTTTGGCAGCTATCAGAATTCCCGCGTGAACTGTCAAATCTAAATACACGCAAAACCAAATAGCAAAAAAAATCACCGTTTATAAAGAGTATTACGCTGTTGGCAGCGTTTCTCTCAAAACCATGTTTTTTAACTGGTGGTACGTTTTTGTAAAAATGGATCATCTAACTTGTAACATAGCCGTTTTTGAAAATTCCAAAAATTGCCAGAATGGCAGCCAATTGAGAAAAAAAAAATTTTTTTCATGAAAAATCACTATTTAAAAATTCATGAAACATTGAAAAATTCAGATGTTGAAAAACGGCTATGTAACAGGTTAGATAATATATTTTTACATGCTGAAAAAAAATTTCAGCGAAACCGGTTCAGTAGATGTTGAGAAAAACGTATCACCAGTTGTAACGCTATGGCTTCAGTGGCTGTCATTCGAGCTGGATGGAATCCTATCTAACTGGTTGAACAATCAGTATTAAGATTGGAGACGAGCTCTTCAGTTCTTTCTCTGCATCATCTGGAGTCGCTCAAGGCAGTCACATGGGACCACTGGTCTTTTTGCTGTATATCAACGACAATAAAAGTTCGTTACAAGGCTCACGTCTTTCATTCGCAGACGACTTGAAATTATTTTTAAAAATTGTGAACACCTCACATGCATTCTGTCTTCAGCAGCAATTAAATAAATTCGGAAATTGGTGTGCGACTAATCGGAAATTTGTGTGCGACTAATCGTATGACGCTGAAATCCTCCAAATGCTCGGTTATAACTTCCACTCGGAAAATGCATCCGGTACCTTTAAACTACAGTTTCAACAATCAATCGATTCTGCGTGTCGATGTCGTTAAAGATATTGATGTAGGTACTTCCCGATGTTAAACTGACTTTCAAGCAACATGTTTCTTTTATCATAGTTAAAGCAGCAAGAAAGCTGGGATCATTCTTTAGAATGACACGTGATTCTAGAGACATAAGTTTTCTGACCGCATAATATTCCTCGCCTGTTCGGTCGCAGTTGAAATACAGCTCTACGGTATGGTCTTTCGTGGTTTTTTGACAAACCCTCCCGTCCCCCTCTTTAAGACCACGTGGTTTATAAACGGCCCCTTGAGACTCCTTACGCTGGAAGTCGGGCCGGTGTTCAGCTTTACTTCCCACCCCTTTTCCAGAAACTTTCTCAGGCACAAAACATGTCACTATGCGCGAAAAGTTGCCTAAACAGCTGCGAAAATTATGTTTGTGTCAGATGTAAACAACCAGCTGTCAAAAACGAGAGGCGCACGAATGGGAAAAACACAAATTTACGCTAGTGGATTTTTTCCATGTCATTCTCCAAAAGTACCCATTTTGGAACAAATATAATTTTTTGATTTCCAAAAAATAAATCAGCGATTATGTATATCCGATTTGATTAGAAACAAACCAATCAGAATCCATTTTTTTTGTTAGGGTATTAGAAATACGTTGTCGAACGATGTGAACTTTTGTAACATCATCATCATTCACACATCCACCTGTATTAGAAAAATGAACGTTAGTGAAAGTTTATTGCATAGAAATTTTCTGTGCCTGAAAACGAGGTTAATGGAAAAAAGAAATCAAATGAATTTTAGCATCAATTATTCACCAGCTCTGAAAGTGATTGCGACAGTGTTTTGTTTCTCGTTTACAAACTCACTCGACGAACTCACATTTATCAGTTAACGTTGACATTAGGAACGAAGCTGAATCACAGCAGAAACTTCTACGATCAATCACGGGAACGTATGATGGATAACAATCATCCTCAGACTAATTTGCCTTCTCCTCCGTTGCAGGTCGTACAGGAATATGAGCGAGCCGTAATATTTCGTCTCGGTCGTTTGGTGCAGGGTGGAGCAAAAGGACCAGGTTAGTAGCGTTGAACAGTCGGTGCTGCACCCCAAGTTAATCAATCATTCACTGTTAGCTGCAGTGCATTTCTATTTATCAACTTCCATTTTCTCGCCTAGGTATCTTCTTCATTTTACCGTGCATCGACGCCTATGCACGGGTCGACTTGCGTACTCGCACGTACGACGTCCCACCGCAGGAGGTAAGTTTGGCCCCCTCCGGGCAGCATCCGCACGATGCGCTACGTTGTTGATGAACTCATCAGCCGTGCAAATGGCTTGAATTTCTCACCTTTCCTTTCCCTAACCCTTCCGTTTCTCCACGCGCCGTTCCTTTAGGTTTTGACAAAGGACAGCGTGACTGTCTCGGTGGATGCCGTCGTATACTACCGGGTCTCCAATGCGACCGTCTCGATTGCCAACGTCGAAAATGCCCACCACTCGACCCGGTTGCTGGCACAAACGACACTGCGAAACACGATGGGCACCCGGCATCTGCACGAAATTCTCAGCGAGCGGATGACAATCTCCGGCAGTATGCAGCTATCACTGGACGAAGCGACCGAGGCCTGGGGCATCAAGGTGGAGCGGGTGGAGATGTAAGTGTTTATCTAGTGTATTGTTCCGTTAAGTTACTGACTGCGTCGCCCCGAAGCGGGGCTATTTTCGCAAACAGAGTCAGACTGAGATTTATTTCTGCCCCGCGGTATGGGATGTTTTGCTTTTTTCTTTTTTCAACTTGGCGCAATGCAAATATGAAAAACAGTTTCTTGTCTAGTTAGGAATTATATAATATCCTGCCGACGGTTGATTGAAAAGTTGTACTGTACTGACTCTGGTTGCTGGCATGGGTTGTGAAAACAAGTTTTTTTTCTTGGCGAAACTTTTTCCAATAAACGTCTTGCTTTTCTAATTTACCACAGCAAGGACGTCCGCCTTCCGGTGCAGCTGCAGCGCGCCATGGCGGCCGAAGCAGAAGCCGCCCGTGAAGCTCGCGCCAAGGTGATTGCGGCCGAAGGTGAACAGAAAGCATCGCGAGCACTGCGTGAGGCATCCGAGGTGATCGGTGATTCGCCGGCTGCCCTGCAGCTACGCTACCTCCAGACGCTGAACACCATCTCGGCGGAGAAGAACTCTACCATCGTGTTCCCGCTGCCAATCGACATCCTGACGTACTTTATGAAGTCCAAGGAAACGTTCGCCGCTTCGCACTCGAAAGCTGCCAGTGCTAGGACCTAACTTACATCAGCTGTTTGCTGCCGCCGTAGGATTCGATGTAGTCTAGCCGAGAGTGGAGGGGAAACCGGAACAAATAAAAGTTTTTCCCTCTCTCGCATACGGTACGTTTTATCAATTCGTTCATTTTTTCCGGAAAACTTTTTCTATTGAAAGAACAATTGTAGCTATGAGACTAAAAATTTTTATTAACATATGTGTGTAGTGTACGGCTAAAAGCTCCCCATCCCTTCTCCTCAAGGGGGACATGATAAAAAAACTCTCATCGTAATGCATGTCACTAAGTGAAAGATTCCGGATAAAAAAGAGTGGTAAACTGGAACAAACAGTCAGAAATGTTTATGTTTGATGCCAAAAATGGTTTCCCAGTTAGTTTTATTGCAGGTTTACCTTGGAGGACAGTTGTTTCAATGTTTTGCTATGCTTAAAGATTTATGTATATCACATGAAAAACGTGGCCTGTTATTCTACGTCATGCTTGTTATTTGTTGGCGTTTAGTAATTTTAATGAACATTGGATTTTTTTATCATTATAATAATCCTGCTAGAAATAGTCTCTTTCGTCAAAGTCTATCTCTATCCAATTCACTCGGCAAGGAAATTTTAGACCGAACGGTTGCTTATCGTTCGAGTGCTATTGTTCTCTGGAAATCCGGTGCACTTATATAACTAACAATAATTGTGTACAAGCTTATGCAACTCTGAAATCGATAATGGAACCCAGTCAGTAAAAAGTTGCCGACAGAGATAACGAGAAGCTTTCCCAAGAAAGCATCCATCCTCATTATGGCTGGCGAAGAGTTCGCCGACATTCGTTTGACGTTTAAGATAATGGTACATTTTCATGGCACTGAGAACAAAGTTTTTCATTTCCTTTGCTGCTGTCCACCTTGATTGGACAGCCAGTAGGTTGATGAGGGAAATAATCGAAACTGTCAGTTTTATAATGAAGCTGTTCTTCTACAGTTTATCATTTTAATTGAGTTTATTATCCCAGTTGAAAAAGAATGCGATTGAAGTACAGGAGTATTAACAATATTGAGACAATCTTATTTGCCATTATACCAGTAATGATTGCGATTTTTAGTCAATAAGTTGCACAGAAGTATTATCATTAAAAACTCATGGATGGTTTGTCACGTTTAGCTTCACATTCAAAATGTTCATCATTGAGTTTAAAAAAAATGTTAAAAACATGACGGCAAAATAAAACTAGTGAACTGAGGAATGACATTTTTCACTATCATTAGCTAGTCAACAAAAAAAACGAATCATTACTCAGACTTAGTTACAATAAACTAAAAAAAACTAGATAACCATAAATTTGAGTGCAAAAAAGCTGCAAAAGATGACCAATAAAATCAAACAAACTCGTTAATGGTGATATAAGCTTTAAAGGTAAAGAAAATTCACATTGAACAAGAATCTACTTATAGAGCAACTCGAGATATAGAGAACCATAAGCATGTAGCAAAGTCACTATAGATCAATCACATCAAGTTGTAATGTTTAACTGCAAACAAACTTTTCCTTCTGTTCAATGAAAACTCATAATCGATGTTGTCATGTATTGCGTACTATTGAAGAATAACAGTGTACCAAAGAAGTATAATATATTGAAATCAAGTTAAGCATGCACACAGTAAGAGTGTAGGTTAATCAACATTGTCGATGTTAAAAGTGGATATTATAAGATAAGCGAAAAGAGAAACCAAATTCTTGCATAATTAGCGAAACAAAAATCGAAATAAAAATAAAACAAAACCATTTTTATCACTCACAAACTCTATCAATGTATTTGTAAAGTTTTATCAAACTGAAATGGCACAGGTAAATGTAATGAAATGGGTAGCATTATCAAGACAAACATATTTTCAAAGTTTTTCATCTTAAAGTGTAATTGTCGTTCTTACGTATGTAACGGAAGATAGGAGTAAAACACGACAAAACAAAACAAAAACCACATACACATATTACACGCTAATTAAAAGACAAACCATAAGAGACATTCATCAGGATACGATTAGCTGCCGAAGCATATGATCATCAAGTACGAACTATTTTATATGAACAGAATCGTAATATGATTTCCTACTTACAATCTGAACTGTGTCAAATATAAGTAGTGGAAGGCAGAGCGAACAAAAACTGTTAGATGTCACGTGGAATTTATTGACGAATTGTTACATGCATACATACACACTCATATAGAACAATACCGAAAACTTTACCTGACGGAAAGAAAAAAGGGAAGAAACATTTGTGTGGACTTTTTGAGATAGCAGCAAACACGCTCGGATAACATACTATTGGGTATTTTTGTTGCAATTACTATGTTTAACAATAAGCTAACATGAAATCTAGATGGCAGCAAATTATAGCAAAACACTGGAATCAAAACAAAAAAAACTAAATCTAAACTCGATCGCTGTCAGTATTTTTATTTTCCTATTGCCACGTAAGAGGAACCATGGAAAATGAAGTTATGAAGTCTTTTAGTGTTCTGCAATAGCAACTCAAACTCATGTGACGAATCAAAATAAAAACACGTTTTTTCAACAAAACTGTTCTGCGTGTTGGTGTTTGATTGGAAAGATTGCACAAAGAATTGCGCGAAAAGTGTCCCAATCGGTGCGATTGTTGACGTTAAATTATATCGTACCTATAATATTTTCTATACTAACATTCTGTTCTTTTTATTTTTTGGTGCTCCGCTCGCTTGAATGAAACTGAAATACAACTGGGAGAATTGTTAAGGAAGCATATATATTTTATCATCATCGTTATTTGAGCTTTTATATTACATTGCAACAGAGAAAGCGGTCCCTGGGTCGAGTCTCGGCTCGGAAGAGACTGTTAGTGTCAGTAGGAGCGTAGAGCTAGCCCCGCAACTGTCCTGCACACTTAACAGTTGGCTGCGAAGTCTGTGTATAATAAACAAAAGTCGAGTTCCGAATCAGAATGCAGCACCAAGGCTTTGCTTATTATATCAACAAGTCATGTCAAAATCACTCAATACTATAAAATTCAAACCTACTTGTCAAGGAAAGGGGAATAATTCTGCAACTCACTTGATTGCTAACTAGCTATTGACTTCGAAGAGAATTTATCGTAGTAGCAATTGAGAATTGCAACGATTTCTGTCGATAATTGGCACTAAATTTATGTGACACTAGCTGACCCGGCAAACTTCATCCCACCCATTTTTTTTTTCAAATTTAAATATATTCAAACATTTTCAAATAACTAGGGATAGGGGCATAATGAGCACCCTAACTTGGTTGCTGATTAAAGCAGGTAAAACGACAAAAATTTTAAGCTGTCTTCAGTGCAAAACTTGAATAAACTATCTATAATTTAAGGTACACTATTCACAAATTGAAAAGTTTATCGTATAATGGTGAAAAATACAAATTAGAATCATGCATCAAAAACTAGCAATCGGTCGATGTGTGGGGCATTATGAGCACCCCACTGGGGCATAATGAGCACCCACGGGGTATAATGAGCACTCTTATAGAACATATCTTGAAGCTGTGTAGAAGTTCAACTAATGGGCCACCGTTTGTCGCGAGATGCCGTGATACTTGGCGGCTTGTTTCGTGAATGTCCCGTCACACCTTAGGGTGGCCAATTCATCACTGTAAACAAACACTGACTATGGAAACAAACAAACTCACAAGTCTACTGAGATGAATTTCAGGTAAGTTTATGTGACAAGCTGTGCTCATTTCACCTCACCTAAAGGTGACCATTTCGCCCCTACCGAATTAGTTAAAGTTAACATGAGATTTTAACACTAATTATAGCTTGAAAACAAAACTTTAATGATGGTGAAATTCGGGGTACGATCCATACGTCATATTGATGTGTCTACATACTTGATTAAGCCATTCAAACGACCGTATAAGCTTATTTTATAGTGCGCAATAATAATAATTTTTCCAACATCCGGGAACCAAGTTGATTTTTTCAATATATTTCCATATTTTAAACAGACAAATTACTTTTGTTCTACATTAATAGATACTGTAGTAACTACGGAAGAGTTCCACATACTATATTGTATAAAAAATGCGTAGTTTCGCATAAAAGAGGGGTGCCCATTTCGCCCCGTGTGCTCATTATGCCCCTAATCCCCCTACACATACATTCAAAGATTGACTTTGCGATTAGTCTGCAAATGCATGACGAATCGGATATTGGATACCTTCAAACTCAAAAGACAAATCGTTAAATATGATTGTTTTTATCGGAACTGAACATCCCCGCCTTTTTGCTGTACACCGCGATTCTGATAATACTGATAGTGGATGGAATCCAATTGTTTTCAATATTTTTCCAGAAACAGTAAGTTATCATCTTTTGATTTAAAACGGCATGTGAAGTTAATATTTGGCCTCTGAGCATCAATATGATTCCGGAAATAACCATACTGAGTGCTACTTAGTCGTCTTTGGCTGTTCTCCAGAAACCGAAAGTCGCCATTTTGGAATTCTAAATGGCGTCTTAGGTCGACTTTTAGCTTCTGTGAATCATTACGATTCCGGAAACACCAATATTGGGTTAGATTAGACGTCTTTTTTCCAGAAACCGAAAATCGCCACAAAAAACGGTGCCTGAGGTAGATCTAGGCTTCGGTGCATCATCACGATTCAGAAAACACCAATATGAGGTGGTATTTGGTTACTTTCGGCTGTTTTCCAGAAACCGAATGCCGTCATCTTGGATTTTAAAATGTCATGTGGAGTCTATTTCTGGCCTATAGGCGTTATTCTGGTTCCAGATATACATTATTTTGGATGGTATTTGGTCATTTTCGGCTGTTTGGCAGACACCGGAAGTCGCCATCTTAGAAATAAAAATGCCATGTGGGGTCAATTCTGGCCTTTGGGAGTTATTCTGATTCCGGTAATACTGATATTGGGGAATTTTTAGCTGTTTTACCGAAACTTGAAGCTTCCATTTTGGCATTAAAAATGGCGTCTTCAGTCGATTTTTGACTTCTGGAATTTACCTTGGAGAGATCCGGATAATCTTTCTCCGTACGAGAATTGTTGTGCTCTGATAGGTCTAATAGGGCAAACCCTTGAACAACGACGAAAGTGCTTGAAAGCAACCACCGCTTTTAAAATTTTGACATCAATTTATGACACACCGGCATTGCTAGCTCAGCTACAACTTCACTGCTCATCTCGTCCAAGCAGACAATCCAACTTGATTCGTCTGAATTTCCAACGAACTAACTATGGCATAAATGAGCCCATTAGGTCTATGGCTGAAGAAGTTAACAGGCATCCTGAAATGTTTAATTTTTAGTGTGTCCAACTGTGACTTGTGTTTTTTTTTCTTTTTGTTTATAGTTGAAATAATTGTGTTTTATGCATGAATCATTTGTAACTTATGTTTGGGAAGATGATGGGTTTTTTAGGCTCATTTGAGAATGGACGTGTTGTTCAAACTCATATGGGCTTTTTCCCATCCCTATATTTATTAAGACCCCAAAAGGTTGGATGAATTAAACAAATAAATCAAATCAAATCATTCCGATCATTCAGGCTGTTTTGCGGTTGAATGGTTGAAATATCTGTTTCATTTTTATTTTCCAGTGATTTTCAGTGTATGAATAAGTACCAAACCATCATAGAAACATTTCTTGCTTCCAAAAATCTCCGCATACCAAATTTGGTTCCGTTTGCTTGATTAGTTCTCGAATTATGCAGAAATTTGAAGGAGGGAAAGGTGTAGAGCCTCCATAAAAATATTTCTTGCTCCCGAAAACCTTTACATGACAAATTAGGTTCCATTTACTGGATTAGTTCTTGAGTTGTGCAGGAATTCGTGTTTCATTTTTAGGGGACCCCCCCCTCTCTCTTTTAGGGAAGGGAGGGATGACGAACTGCCATGAACATATTTTTTGCCTCCGAAAACTTCCACATGCAAAATTTGGTTCCATTTACTGGTTCCATTTATTTCCATTCGCATGTAAGCCCTCTCTTTTAGAAGAGGGAGAGGTGTCGAACCATCATAAAAACATTCATTCATTCAATGCAAGAGTCTCAAACCATCATAGAAACATTTCCTCCACCTGTCAAATGTGGTTCCATTTACTTGATTAGTTCACGAGTTATGCAAAAAAATGTGTTTTATTTGTATAGGAACTCTCCCTTCCAAAGGAGAAAGGGATTTCGAGCCACCATAGAAATATTTCTTGTTTACAAAAACCTCTACATGCCAAATTTGATTCTATATGCTTGATTACTTGATTAGTCTTCAGGTTATGGAGAACTTTGTATGGACACCTCCCCCCGTTCAAGAGTCGTGAGGGGTGTCATATCATTATAGAAACATTCCTTGACCCCAAAAATATCAACGTGCTAAATCAGATCAGTTCCCGAATTACGTAGAAGTTTTATTTCCCGAATTATGCAGAGATTTGATTTCATTTGTATGGGACTCTTCCCTTCCAGAGAAGGGAGGGACCTCAATCTTTTATGGAAACCTTTCCCGACCCAAAAGTCCCTACATACAAATTTTCACATAGATCGGCTCAGTAGTTTCCAAGTCTATATGGATCAGACAGACAGACAGAGAAACAGGACTGCATTTTCATATGTTTAGATAGCTGCTAATGTTTCGACACCAGTAAGTCAATGCAATTTAAGTGCAGATGCTCCAAAATCAGACAAATTTGAAATAACCCCATTCATATTAATTAAGTGATTATAGTTGGTTTGAGAAAAGAAGCTCTAGGGTTATGAGGAAATAGAATCAATTGAGTTCTAGAAGCTTTATACCTTTGAGTGTAGAAAGAAAAAAATAATCGAGCTTTTCTGCAATTGACTGCATGACACGAGGACATTCTTTTATTACGAAAATGCCCATGTCATCACAGAACAATGACTTCGGGCATCCTGGAGGTAAATCAAAAACATTTAAAATGACTATGTTATACAGGACGAGATCCATGACTGAATCTTGAGGTACACCTGCTCTGACAGGAAATCTAGCAGATTTCGAATTCCGTTAGACAAGCTGCAAAGTTTGACTAGTTATATAATTTTTAAAATTTTGATTCAAGTTAGAAATTTCGCAATCAAACCTTTGTGCCAAACACTATCAAATGTTTTTTCTATGTCTTGAAGAGCAGCAGCAATGGACTAACTATCCACTTTTTTTATTGAACATAAGTATGCTGACGTAGAATGAAATTCAATGACATTTTCATATTTGGCAATATGAATTTTATGAACACCGATATTTGCTGCTTGACAGAGCAAATCACTTTTAGTTAGTATAGTTTGGTAAGTGAACGCAGTAGCTATTGAAAGTAGAAAAAATAGTACGAGGGTGGTATCCAAGACACGACCGCATGTTTGACGTAGGACTACGATAGTTTTATATTTCGTTTTGAGAATTGAGACTGTTCGGCACGGTTCAATTTTGGCACGGTTCGACTTTGGCACACATAAGCCAAAAACGAGCGGTTATGTTTAATCATAATTTATAGTTTTCTTGTTTTGCTTTTAACCAATTCAAGCTCAACAACCACCAAAAGAAAGGCATTTTGTCCATTATGTTGCCGAAATGGAATACCGGAATCAGTAAGACGGTTCTGGATATATGAGCGGAACAAGTTTCGGTAATATAATAGACATGATCAAAGCAGTACTTAGTACCGTGCTATACCTCTAATCACTCGAAAGGGTCATATCAAGTGTCTAGGTCGTTAAAGTCTTCATGCGGACTTGTCACCGTTGCGTTCCGGATACTTCCAGAATAATGAGCCTAAATCCTTCAAGCGACACCTCTTACGACTTACAATCCTAAAACTAGTTCATTGGTGGCCACATATTGTTAAGGTCATATGCCACCAGAAAGTCATAAAAAGAAAAGTGTTTATTTTTAACATGGTCCGATTTTGACAGCTGAAAAAATGCTGATTATTTATTTGCAGACCTCTATTTGAGAAGAAAAAAAAACTGTTTTTAACATTGATGAATACCTTTCATCCTAATGCAGTCAATTTTCTTTAACACTCGAAAAGGCAATTTTTTATATAGGCCTTAAATAAGAACGATTTAGTAGGAAGTAATCACACATGCTGACTTTGATTCTGATCATCTTCCAATAACTTTTTCTTTATCACATGAATCAGTTTTAAACCCTATGAGCTCTGTTTTGAAGTAGAATACTTCTCTCAGGAAGTTCGGCTACATAGGGATGTGAAATGAAAATCTAAAACCGAAAAAAGTGAAAAATATGTCCAATTTCAAATGCTAATAAATCGGTTAGTATTCGATAGATTTCCTTCGTTCTTGCAGCAATAGATTGGAAAATCTTCTAAGATTCTTCCTAAAATAAGACAATTGTAATTTTATTATTGACACTATTGTACTATTGAAAATAGTCAAGCCTTGTCGAAATGAAAAATTCGACCTCTGATTGGTCGTTATATGATTGCTTCCCAAGCACGGTCGACAGGATCATATACCTTGCTATTGAAAACATGCTATTTGGCCTATATAAGAGCCTGTATCAGCCGGAGCCGCTCATAATAGTTCTAGACAGCGACAACAGCAGTCGTCCAGGAAATCAAATTTTGGAAATCAAAATGCCTTTTTCAAGGCAAATAAACAAGTCATAATTTTTGTCAACGCAAGCAAGCATTCTGTGTTGCATTCTAGCAATTTAAATCTGTCGCACCCGTCGAATTTACTGAATGTAAAATAGCTTCCACAGTGCATGTTGTCCGTGTATCTTAATTCCCCCACTGTAAGGGCAGCTCAAAGGTTGCGATCAGCAACCGATTTTGAACCGCAAAATGCTTTTTTCAAGGCAAATAAACAAATAATTGGAGGTTAATAACTTTCTGGCATCAACACAAGCAGACATTCTGTGCGGGATGCAATCAAATTCTGTTGTAGTTGTCTAATTTTTACTTTTACTATATTCAGTAAACCCCCCACTGTAGGGGCAGCACAAAGGCTGCGATCAGCATGACCAACTTTGAATAACAAACTGCCCTGTTAGACCGCATTCACAAAGACAGTTAGTTCGACTATGCAGAGCTAATATGAAGTCGATTCAATCAATCAGCAGTAACAGAATTTCGTCGTCTCCCAGTTGCCAAGTTGCAGCATGATGCAACACGCAACAGCGAGCAAACGAAATCGCTTGATGTTACAAACCGCAATAAGATACGGGTTAAAACCGTTGCGTGTGTGAGAGCACCATCGGTGTTTATTCGCTGGATACAAAAATCAAATGCGAATTGTGGAATAATTTGTCTGAAGAACATAAGGAAATGGTAAACCTGAACTGAAAGGCGTGGCCTATAACGTAGCACTCTTCGGCTATAAAAGAGTGTTTCTGGGATAACTAGCTACATTCATTAGTCGGAAGGTGAACTGGATGGACCGTCCACAACGTTGACAGCAATAACAGCATATATCGGCACTCAGCAGTAACAGGCCATAGCAGCGGGTTGCGCCTGTGGCTGCCTTCAAATTTATTTATTTATTTATTTCGTCAAGCAAATGTAGACTACAGTTATAATAATAAAATGTTTTCTTATATTTTATACATTATTTCCAGAAGTTAGTCGTTTTTTTTGGCTTGATTTCTGCCCATGGTGATGTCGATATTTTCGCAGTGCTGATTATAGTGACGCATCATGCGATTTATTGGGCCATTTTTTGAGTAGTTTGTTCTGTGAGAATTTTCCGAAAATATTTTACGATTTCTTAATTGACGACTGGGTGCATAAAAATTTAGTTGTGATAATAATTGAGTAGATTGCACACGTTGAGAAATAATGTCATTGATAAAATAAAGCATTGAAAGATCGCGGCGTTCTTTAAGTGCTTGTATGTCTATAAGCATGCAGCGTGCTTTATATGATGGTAAGGGAAATGATGTCCAATTTTGCTTACGAAGCGCGTACAAAAGAAATTGTTTTTGGACAGATTCAATGCGTTCTTCATGTGTGGCAATATAGGGATTCCATACAATGCTACAATATTCCAGAATTGGTCGGACGTATGTAATATATAATAGTTTGATTGTATATGGATCTTGAAAATTGTGGCCGAAGCGTTTTATAAAGCCCAGCATACTATTTGCTTTGTTGATAATTGTATTATAATGTTCTATGAATGTAAGTTTGGAGTCTAAGATTACGCCTAGGTCCCTTACGATTTTGCATTTTTCTACTGGTTGGTTTCCCAAGAAAATGTTTGTAGGTGGTGTTACTGTTTTTCTGCTAAAGGCTATTGAATTACATTTTTTAATATTGAGTTGTAATAGACTTTTGTTGCACCAAGTGTAGAATACATTAATTTCATTCTGGAATATTTTGAAGTCTTCTGCATTGGTTATTTCTATAAAGAGCTTCATGTCGTCAGCATATACAAGCACATGTATTGACTTAAGAAGAAAGGAAATGTCATTTACGTATAATATGAAAAGAAGAGGGCCCAGGTGAGAACCTTGAGGAACCCCAGAAGTTACTTCTATTGGGTTTGAAAAGGAATTTTGAAAGCGGACTATTTGTGTTCGTTTTGTTAAGTATGACTGCAGCCATTCCAGAAATTTTGTTTCAGTTCCGTATTTTTCGAGCTTGAAGAGTAATAATGGTATGTCGATTCTGTCAAATGCCTTGCTTAAGTCCGTATAAAGAGCTTCTACGTGGTTACCGTTGTCCATTACAGTCAGAGTGAAAGTTATGAATTCCAAAAGATTTGTGGTAGTTGATCGGCCTTTGTAAAAGCCGTGCTGTTGAGTTGTAATTTGGTGTTTTACTTGTTGAAAGATTTTTTCATTAATTATTGATTCAAATAATTTTGGAATGCATGAAATAATGGCAATTCCACGATAATTACGAATGTCAGATTTAGCGCCAGATTTGAAAATTGGCACTAAATATGAAGTTTTCCAGAGTTCTGGGAAAATTCCATTCTTCAGGGACATGTTAAAAAGGTGTTGTAAGGGTGTAGATAGTTCTTCTGCCAAATTTTTGAGAAAAATTGGAGATATTCTGTCAGGTCCAGGACCTTTCGTAGCGTCTAAATTTTTAAGTGCGTTTTGAATTTCGAATTCAGATATTTGATTGACAGATAAAGAATTCGAAAATTAAGGAAAATACGAGAAGTATTCGTGGTCGCGATCTGTTTCTTCAATTAAACAAATCACTTGCCCTGTGGTTGGTCACCACGTCTCAGGCCTCTGCCAGACTGAACGCCAACGCGAGCGATCGGGAGGGATTTTTGCGGTACATCAGCCGGCACTTCCTCTAATGAAAAAGTAGGATCATTATGTTTAGAAGAATATTACTGTCGGTAATATTACAGAGATGCGATTGCATCATATCCGATATGGAATTGAACAATTGTTCTTTTGAGGACAAATAAAACACTTAATTTGAAGAGTTAATAGCTTTGGGTACCAGTAGCAGTATGGTAACAGCCTCAGCGGTAGGTGCAGCCGGTACTTTCCTAAGGCCGATGTAATAAGGAAGTAAATGGAAGCGGCACGGCGAAACAGTTCGGGTGTTCTTAGACGCGCGTCATTTTTCGTACGATAGCGGCGGTATTAGCGGTAGATGCATTTGCCAACATTTACTCCAGTAAAGCCGTGTCTAATTTTCAATGTGAAAACACCTTTCTATTGTGTTGGCCGTGCGCATTAGGCCTCTGCCAGGCTAAACGCGATAAGCGGCGCGAACCGATACGCCGGCCGTAGGTTAATTTACAGCCGTAAGTAGAGCTGTGTAAAAGTATTCTACTTCAACCTTGCGGTCGTGGCTTTGCACACAACCCTCCTGTGATTTTTAATTATAACAAGGCTAATTGGGAAAGATACAAAACTCATATTGAGAGAAATTTCAATAATGAGCTTGATTTGCAAAACGAAGTGAATATTGATTCCGCTTTGGAAGCATTAAAATGTGCAATTGTTGATGCCAGGAATTATTCTGTTCCAAAGGCTCAAGTGAAATTTGATTCACCAATAATTGACGAAAATCTTCAACTTCTAATTCGTTTGAAAAATGTCCGCAGACGTCAATATCAACGTTCTCGTGACCCTGTTTTTAAAACTATTTATAAAGATTTACAGAAAGAGATTAAACATAGATTTACTCTTCTGAGAAATCAAAATTTTGAGACTAAAGTTGAAAAATTGAAACCATATTCAAAACCATTTTGGAAGCTGTCGAAGATTCTTAAGAAACCTTCAAAGCCTATTCCAGTTTTAAAAGATGGTGAACGTTTTCTTGTATCCAATGAACAAAAGGCTCAAAGACTTGCTCAGCAGTTTGAGAGTGTTCATAACTCAAATTTGAATTTTGTGAGTCCAATTGAAAATGAAGTCACACGTCAATTTGATTTAATTTCTTCCCAGAATTTTTTACCTGCAGAAATAATTGAAACTAACTTGAATGAGATTAAATCAATTATTAAAAATTTCAAAAATATGAAAGCACCTGGTGACGATGGAATCTTTAATATACTAATCAAACATCTCCCTGAGAGCACAATGGAATTTTTAGTAAAAATTTTCAATTGCTGCTTCAAAATTGCATATTTCCCCAAATTATGGAAAAATGCAAAAATTACTCCCATTTTAAAACCGGATAAGAACCCAGCTGAAGTTTCAAGTTATCGACCAATCAGTTTGCTTTCTTCAATAAGTAAACTGTTTGAGAGAATTATTCTTAACAGAATGATGTCACACATCAACGAAAAATTCAATTTTTGCAAATGAACAGTTTGGATTTCGCCATGGGCATTCCACAACTCATCAATTGCTCAGAGTTACTAATATGATACAAGCTAACAAATCTGAAGGTTATTCCACTGGAGCTGCTCTTTTAGACATAGAAAAAGCATTCGACAGTGTTTGGCATAAAGGTTTGATTGCGAAATTGCAAACTTTTAATTTTCCAATTTTCCTAATCAAAATTTTAAAAAATTATCTTACTGATCGAACTCTGCAGGTTGTCTATCAGAATTCAAAATCTGATAGATTTCCTGTCAGAGCAGGTGTACCTCAAGGTTCAGTCTTGGGTCCAGTCCTGTACAACATATTCACTTCAGATCTTCCTGATTTGCCTCCAGGATGCACAAAGTCATTGTTCTGCGATGACACAAGCATTTCCGTAAAAGGAAAAAGTCTTCGTGTCATATGCAGTCGATTGCAGAAAAGTTTAGATATTTTTTCTTCCTACTTGCAAAAGTGGAAAATCTCTCCCAATGCTTCTAAAACTCAAATGATAATTTTTCCGCATAAGCCTAGGGCTTCTTTCCTCAAGCCAAACAATAATCACGTTGTCAAGATGAATGGGGTTATTTTAAGTTGGTCCGACAAGGTTAAGTACTTGGGACTAATTTATGATAAAAAACTTATTTTCAAAGAGCACATTGAGAGTATACAAGCCAAGTGCATCAAATATACGAGATGTTTATATCCTCTCATTAACAGGAATTCTAAACTTTGTTTAAAGAACAAACTTTTGATTTACAAACAAATTTTTAGACCAGCAATGCTTTATGCTGTACCGATCTGGTCAAGTTGCTGTTCAACAAGGAAGAAAACGCTTCAAAGGATTCAGAATAAAATTCTGAAAATGATTTTGAAGCGTCCTCCTTGGTTTGGTACACTCGAATTACATAGACTTACTGGTGTTGAACCATTAGAAGCTATGTCAAATAAAATTATTAACAATTTTCGACAAAAATCGTTGCAATCCTCAATTGCTACGATAAGCTCTCTTTATAGCCAATAAGTTAGCAATTAAGTTAGTTGTAAGTTTACTTCCCCTTTTCTGACAAGTAGGTTTAAATCCCTACGAATGATAAGTCCTAATTGCGAAAGCAAACAAATCCTAACAATTAAAATTACAAATTTCTAACAGTGTTGAGAAGTCACCATTTGTGATTGGACACACATACTCATTATTTACTAATATTTATCATAAATACTTAAGCTACTAACAAATCCCCCCTTAAAAAAAAAAAAAAAAATAGTAGGAAGTAAACTTCCTTTCATCTTCAATTGCGCTTGTGAAAGATAGCTCACTCACCGATTCCAAAGCAGCATCATTGTCAGTTTCTTACAACTGCTTAGCAAAGATGTCACATAAAAAAATCCTGTATTTACATGTTCGTTGGAAAAGTAACGATAAAGAGTTGCAGTTTTTAGTGAAAAATCTAGATTTACAAAAAAAATTTAATTGACATTGAAATTTATGAACATGTTAACATTCATTTTTTTTTCATTTTTGGCCAATTGAAACATTTATTTATTTAACAGAACCAGAAAAAAAGAAACAGTTTTAAGATACCAATAAAAAAAAACAACAAAATGCCATATGTGAAAGTTACCTGTCTATTTCCTTCAAAAATAAACCTAGCTCGGTTTGATAAACAACATTAACCTCTCCAACTGATGTTTGCATAATGTTGTTCAATTGCAAGTCCGACAATGAAAGGTTGTGTTTATATGTTTAGTATCTAAATAGTTTCTTGCAGATGCTGATGTAATATTTTTGTAATTGAAAAATACGAATATGAATTTGGTTTCACTCTACACCACAACCGCGCAATGCAACTAGGATTGTCATATTGAATTAAATTTATTCAACTGGGAAAATATAACCATCAGCACAGTTTAAACGAGCTATCTGAACTATCTGTTTCAAAATCTTAGCGAAGCATATTGCTTTTTTATTGTCTTTTATATAGCCTATTGGCCATTTGAATATATCTGAAAAAAACCAGAGTGTAGAATTCAAAAAAACAGCAACCCAATGCAACTTCAAATTTTAGGAATTTGAAAGAAGTTTTTATTATTAAACATGGATATGAAAATCACTACGGTTGCAGTTCAAATGCCATCTACTCGATTTTTAACACAACTTTTGTTGAAAAGATTTTTTAATTATTATATTACAATCTTTCGCAATATTCTACCTGTCGATTAAGATATCGGTGTTTAAAACCTGTTCAGGGGTAGTAATACAGTGACCACTTTAAAACGATGAGAAAACATCTGTTGCAGCTATATAAAGCGAGCTCGTCTTTGATTGAAAGCTGCGAAACTGAACTAGAAAAAGTGGATTTCAACTGAACTTTTTACTAATCTACTTTTCAATGATAAGCCAATTAATGTATCACAAGCTTTGGCAACGTTCGTCGTTTGATCAAAGCATTGGTGGTCAAAATCCATTCAGTTGTAGTCATATACTGGATGCAACATCCAACATCATCCAAGAGTATATACTCTTGCGTACAGAATTATTTTATCCCCGGCTGCACAGCGTGGTGTGCGAACACGGACATCTGTACGTCGACAGCAGCTAAATTGTTTCCACTTGGCTTGACTGCACACAAATGGCAATTGAGTGCTACTACACTGACGACGAGCGACCGTCTTCTCATACATGGCTCGGTGCAGTACTGTTGCCTGTGCCAGCATGTTTTCCTTCAAGACATCAGTTTAAATAACATTCTCACAGCAGATCGTTAAATTGTCTGATAAAGGAGGTTGTTACGAACTTTCCGAAAAAGCTTCACTTTCAAGACATCAAAATAGTCTAGGCTCATAGAAGCAAATATTAGTTGACCTGTTGGGACGGGGAGATTCTGTCAATTTTTTTTTTGCCACTGATGTTGAGGTTATTATAGCAGGCAGTTGGTATCCACTCATGAAGTCTGTGCCAGGCGTGCTCGCATGTGATTGGTACATTGTTCGTGAAAATACGACCTTGAAACTTTTATTCAATTTTCACTGTTTAACAATCAAGTAACAATGATTTATGAAGAATCACGAAATTGTCCATCATTTTATCATTCCAACGGCATATTGATTACTTTGATCCGTCATGTGGTTACATCAGTATTACCGTTTGAAATCTTTCATTCCAACGTTACACCTTGGTTTTAGTTTTCCGCAGAATGTATCTCGATATAGTACGGTTAGACGTAGTATTCACGTGAACTTCTAGGCTGATTCGGGTTAAGCAGAAGCAGGCTCTTATATAATCCGAAAGACGCGGCTTTCACCACCACTGGTGGTAGCCGCTGCAGCCGTTGCTGCTGGTATCCACTACCGCTGCTGCTATTCGCTGCCGCTATTGCTGCTACTTAGGACCGCGCAAGTGGCCATCCAATACTAAACCGATTGGCTAAAGCAGAGGCAGGTTCTTATATGATTTGTTAGCTCAGATTATTCACTAACTCTGCGCAATTAATGAGTTGTGGAATACTTTTCTTACCTAGCATGCGAGCGCCGTGGTGGCTCGTGCTGTATTGAGAGGTCGTCTCCATTCCATTCGGTTCTGGGCTGTATGGTGCCATGCTCCCAAGCGTTTTGTCACACATTATCAGGCGTCAAGTATACGAGCTCGTCTACCACCTCAAGCTCACCACCGCAGAGTGGGGCCGTTTTGAAATTAGACGGTCAAAAGTCTTTTTTCACTTTGGCTTACATTTTAGGGGTTTGATGTCCTCGGACGAGTTGTTCAGAGTACTGATTAGAATTATCTTACATTTTCATTTAATTGCTTATCATACTAGCTTGATACACACTTAGAAAAATTAACTTGTTTCACAAATTTTCACTTCTTGTCTTCGGCAAAGTTGTAGAGCTATCGATATCATAAAACTTTGCCGAAGGCACTAAATTCCTTAATCTTCTCTTTGAGGAGATGTTACTGTTTTCTTTAAAAGACTACCTTAAAACTAGTTTTGACGTGGGACTACGTCTTTGTTTACTATACTGGGATGCATTCTGTAAAATTGGAAATAAAACTGTTGGAAATAAATGTTGCGTCAGATTTCAAATGTTAATAACAGCATAATCACATGATGGATAACAATAACCAATATGTTGTTGGATAGATAAAATGTATAACAATTTTGTAATATGCTAGTTATCACCCTAATTTCATTGCTAAGCGGTAAAATTGATAGAAAGTTTCAATAACAAATTTACGCGAATAATGAACCAATTACATGCGAGCATTCCTAACACAGACGACGTGAATGGACACCATCTGTTCCCTGTGATATTCTCTGTATCAGTATCGAAATAAAAATTGAAAGAGTCTCTCCGTCCCAATAGGTCAATTTGTTTTTGCTTCCAAGAGCTTAGACTAATATGATGTCTCGCAGGAAAAAGTTTTCCAATAAGTTTGAAACAATCCCCATTCTTGAACAATTTCGAAACCTGCTTTAATAACCTAATAAAAACTGATGTCTTGAAAGAAAACATACCGGTAAAAGCAACAGTACCAGTGGAGTAAAGAACCGCAGGTCCCTCGTCGTCTATGATTGCAGTGGTACTTTTCTATTCGTATTGCAGTGGTACACTTTTGTTTGTACATTTCTATACGTGTGCAATCGAGGAAGAACTGCAATGCTGCTGTTGATGGTGATTGAAAGTTCATCTCATAAATATGATTACCATAAATTACTCAACAAGAATTGTAAGGTTTTGCAACGGATATTCATTTAATTTTATCTTAGATATATATTCACTGAATAATCGTGACCGGATAGTATCGGAAGAGCAAATTCCTAAATACATACATTTATAGAAGAGTAAGAGCCTGCGAAAGCTTGTGAATTTTTTGTTCATTTACTAAGATTCATTCAGATTTTTTTTTTACATTTCAAAATTGTTAGATGATATATTATTATTCTAAGCTTTACCATGATAAACGTATATTAGCTGTCTGCGTAAAACAGCGAATTCAGTTGTAGGCAAATGAAAAAAATTTCAAGCAAAAAACGAAAATGTAGTTGTTGATTGCTACGATTTTTCGCTGCAACTTGTTAATAATTTTGTTTAAAATATCTTCTTATGTTTGCCAATTAATGAACCTTTGTAAGGGCTTCCATATTATTTTGAAAGTAAGATCCATATTATAGATTTGATTTTATCAGAGTTAAATAAGACAAAACCATTCATTTTGATAACGTAAGTATTATTGGTTTTGGTTTTTGAGGATATATATTTGATTCTGACTTTGACGCATAACGAGAAATTCTTGGTGCATGTTGTTTGCACAAAAAATTACTACAGGCATACTATTGTCAGATATAAACGATATTCTGTCGAGTGTTGTTGAAAATATTTCAAAAATTGATTTCCAGGGAAGGCTGAAAATAAAAATACGTACAGTCGCTGAGCAAACACATTGATTCTGTCTGCAGACTCTGTATATTTTGTAACAAAAAATCCCCTAATCACAGTGTTTAGTCCCACGTCACCATTTCATACAACCCTAGGGCTGTAGACCTTGTAGTATTTTCACTTATATTATACCCCCTTCCTCCCCTCTTAACTGCTTCTAATCAACTCAAGATGTTCTAGAACGTTTTAGATAATAACAAAACACAAATTTTAGTAATAACACAACACAAATTTTTCTAAAAAAGGAAGTTATTTCGAGCGATTTGAGAGTGAAATTATGTCAATTTTTAATCAATTTTTTTAAAATTGTGAATGTTTGTGAGATATTACCCAAAGTCATTCGTTTTGGCTTGTTTTACGGTACAAATTCACATACTTTTCAGAATCGGCCTAAAAATTTTTCAGTATGTAAAGGTATGAAAATGTTAAAAAAATTTCAGTAATGTAAGGAAAAGTGAGACAAGACTTTTGACCGTCTTTTTTCAAAACAGCCCCACTGTGCACCGACTCGAGAGTATCCCAGAAACATGCACGTAACACATCACACGATTCATAGTGGCCTTGATCAGCCGCGTCAGTTTATTTGGGAAAAAATCTTCATTTTCGTGCATCCGAGATAGAGATAGAGAGATAGAGCGATTTTAGAGTGAAATTATGTCAATTTTTAATCAAATTTTTTAAAATTGGGAATGTTTGTGAGATATTACCCAAAGTCATTTGTTTTGGCTTGTTTTACAGTACAAATTCACATACTTTTCAGAATCGGCCTAAAAAATTTTCAGTATGTAAAGGTATGAAAATGTTAAAAAAATTTCAGTAATGTAAGGAAAAGTGAGACAAGACTTTTGACCGTCTTTTTTCAAAACAGCCCCACTGTGCACCGACTCGAGAGTATCCCAGAAACATGCACGTAACACATCACACGATTCATAGTAGCCTTGATCAGCCGCGTCAGTTTATTTGAGAAAAAATCTAGCTGTTAAAAATAGCTGTTCTAAAAATTAACTGTTCCTAAAAATTAGCTGTTCCTAAAATAGCTGTTTTCGATCAACAGTATCATAGGCGTTGTACTCACGACATTTTGGCGAAATCTGGCGGATTGAAAATATCTGGTCCGTGACTGCACGAGCTCTCATGAAACCCTTCTGGTACTGCCCCACGAACCTCCTTGTTGAAGGTGTTAGACGTTGGAATAGAACTTGGGAGAGTATTTTATAAGCAGCGTTGATGAGCGAAATGCTACGATAGCTGCAGCACTCTAGTTTGTCGCCCTTCTTATAGATGAGACAGACGACTCTCTCCATCCACTCTTCTGGCAGTTTTTCCTCTTTCCAGATCTTAGAAATGACCCAGAGCAGTGCTCTAGCAAGTGTTTCTTCACCATGTTTGTAGAGCTCACCCGACAGACCGTCTTTGCCGGTGCCTCTGTTGTTCTTCAGCCTTCTAATCTCTCGCTGAAATTCGTTGAGGGTGGACTGGACCCGGTTATCTACTACTGGCACTCCCAGGTCCGTTCTAGTTCCGCTTACAGCTCTTCTAGATCTTCATGGCCACGATCCTCCAGCTGGCGCTTTTCACGTTTCAAGATCGTGGTCATGTCGTTCCTTGCTCGTCTGTACCTGACCAGGTTCTCTCTCGTCCTCATCCTCAGGTCCATTTTTTCTCTGTCACGATCCAACTCGAGAAAAGCTACACAGAACTCCTCTACCGTGGGTAGTGCCGCTTCAAGCTGTTGAGCGTAGACTTCGGCAGCTTGCGGGTTCCGTAGCTGCTTAATGTTGAGCCGCGGGGATCGGCTCTGTAGTAACTGATAGACAGTCGACAGTTTAGAGCGCATACAAACTATCACTAAGTAGTGGTCCGAGTCAATGTCCGCACCTTGCTAGGTGCGTATGTTGGTGATATCCGAGAAAACTGTTCTTCGATGAGCAGATGGTGAATTTGATTTTTTGTTCGTCGGTCAGGTGATTCCCAAGTGGGTTTGTGGATGTCCTTGCGGGGGAATAATGTACTTCGGATTACCAATTCTCCGGAAGCTGCAAAGTTTACGCATATTCGGCCGTTGTTGTTTGTCTCGGTGTGCAGACTTTTGTGTCCGATCACCGGTTTATACAGGTCTTCTCTTCCAATTTGAGCGTTCATATCCCCAATGACAATCTTGATGTCCCGCTGCGAGCAGCTGTCGTAGACGTCCTCCAGCTAGGCGTAGAAGGCCTCCTTTTCAACATCGGGTCTTTCTTCATGCGGGCAATGCACATTGATGATTGTGTAACTGTAGAACCGGCCTTTAATTCAATTCTCAATGCCAATTGATCACACGACTTTGCATTCTGCCTAATACAATAGGCAAAGCATTTGTTGTGCATGTCATAGTTGTCCCGAATCACTTCAAAAATACGTTTCGGTATCGAATCGGATAGCTTTTGCAGTGTTGCCAAATCAATTTGGGCCAACACTCTTTAATAGCTGACTGAAATATGATATCGTCGTTAGCGTTGTTCTCAAAATGATTGATCGAAACATTATTCAGAAGCTCCAGATACGTTTTGGACTTCGTTCAAGTTGCGATGAAACGAATCGTTAGCTTCTTATAGTAAGAAAAGGCACCCCACACTATTAAACTTCCACCATCAAAGTTGATCCAAATCATGCCAATGTCAACGGTAGCAGTCCGGTCCATCCAAGTTAAACTTTTTCTCGTCAAAAACACGACGATACGCTATTCTGCCTCTCACTCCATATATTTACTGGCGAACTTGAGCCGATTCTGTTTATAGATGAAGGTGAGCTTCGGTTTACCTTGAAGTTTCTTCCATTTCATGTTCGGCGAAACATTCGAAATTCGGCCAATTTATTTCGGGGTCACAGGGACAGGAACATCCAAATTCCTTTGTTTGGGATCAGGACAGTCGCCCTTCATCCTCATTGAAACTTTGGTGTTGTCTTTTGTAGGACTATCTCAAATCGACCAATGTTCCGTTTAATCGAGACATTAGAGTTTTTGCTCCGTCAGCCTTTTACCTTTCGCCATGACTGATATTTGAACGTGGGGAAGCGAAAAATAAGCAAACTGATAAATGTGATACAGAAAAATATACAGCATCCAGATGGGAATTGAACCCTAAATTTTGACCAATTGAACTCTATTATCGTATCACATTCCACTGCCTCCTATTTATCAAAACACACTTCTGTGCAGGCGTTATTTTACCCCGCAATTGTTCTGTACACTTACACTTGGCTGCAAAGTCTGTGTCGCGAAGCGATTCGTATTGTTTATTTTTTTATCTATTGAAAATATGCTAGAAAAACAAATCCATCTTATGAATGGTACCTGCTTATTCAATCTCCATCGAAGACCCCTACATTACCTCCAATTCCCACAAGCGTAATGCTCTTGCAATCAAACAAAAATTTAACGCATCACAGTACTAACAATGGGTAGCACATAGATATCGCCCCAAAACACAGCGGGGAAATAATGCGCAAACTGCAAACAGTGCTTACGGGCTGTGACGACGGCAGTCAGGCGTCAGAAAGTTATTAAAATGATTGTTTCTATCCAGCTGTGCGTCAGTTTAGTGTTTGTCATTGTGGTGCCGCACGTGCCACTGGAAAGCTTGTACGCGATCGTGAGAATGTGAATTTAATCCCAACGATAAGTGATTTTCTTCGGGCGCAAAATGGCTAGAACAGTCGAATGGATGCTGCAAGTGACGTTGATGGTGCTAGCAGTTTGGTCGAATGTTATTGGTACGGCGGCGGCCGGTGCTATTGGAGCTAGGAAGCCACGGGGTTTGCCCGGATTCGCAATCACCAGTCGAGACCGGAGATGTAAGTTGTGGCGAGAGTGGAAGGAAGCTGCATTTCTTCACTGCTTGGATTTAATACTAGCAGAAGAGAATGCTACAAATTGGTCGTGTGGAACTGGGCAGTATAATGCGATAAAGACTAAAAGTTAATTCCATTTTTTGATATTTATTACTGCCGTAAATCATCCGCCATATATTGAACTGAGTTTTTATGGTTAATCCTGCCGCTTCCACATATAGTTCTATTTTTCGTCTCGCAGTGCTCGAAAATGTGTTGTGAAATCAATTTGAGATTTTACAGTTTCGTTGCCAAAACAATGGTTTCAATTTCACTGCAAAGCAGGTTTTTGAAATTATTCTCGTTATAAACATATTGACTTGAAGGATGTTGTTATCTGTTGTATGAGTTCTAAAGTAACGAATGAAATGAAAAAGCGCCTCATCATACTTCAATACTATATTATAGAGAATTGTGAAAAAGTTAATCAAATTCTGTTAGGAGCGTTATACTGTTTTTTCTTCATAAGTAAGAGATAAAAAGTTTATTATTTTTTCGTCTTCATTTTCAATTTGCTTTACAGTAGTAAACATTTTCTAATTCATTTTATGATTTTGCTATTTTGTGTAAAATATCTCCCGAATGTGCGAGTCAACAGGATACGCCAAAAAGCAAGCAGTCTGTATATCACAATTTCCTGACAGAATTCCTCTCCTGAAGAACCAAGATACCGAGATAAAGAATGCTTTGTCTCTCATATACGTGTTTAGACAAACAAAGCCGCGAGGATGATTAATATAGAAGATGCCGCACTCTTAACCTACTGCGAACAGGCTTCAGCTTCAACTTTACTTCTCATGTGATATTCACGCGACAGGGACGAAAAGTGCTCTGAACTGATGCGTTGCCTACTAGAGATGGTCGGGTATGGGAAATTTGTTACCCGTACCCGACCCGTACCCGACTCATCGAGAATTTTCAAACCCGTACCCGACCCGAACCCGAAGTCGGGTTTGTTTGAAATACCCGTACCCGACCCGAACCCGAAAAAGTTTGTTTTCAACTACCCGTACCCGACCCGTACCCGAAAGAAAAATACCCCGAAATTGCCGGTACCCGACCCGTACCCGACCCGTCCTGGATTTTTATTTTATTTTTTTTTTAAATACCTGATTACCTCGTACATTTTATGCACTGATTGTCGTATGTGGTTTCTCGAGATGATGGCCGGAGTTGGGCTAGACCCGAGTGTTCATGTGAACGAATGTTAATGAACCAGAGTTCCAGGCGATGTATTGGTGCTCCAGCGTAGCATCTGTCACTGAGAACGTCCGCTCGTTTGATCATTTTTATCACGCAGCAAAATATCTATTCATAACAGTGTACGGATAATTTGGGTTCCGTTAGTCACCTCATATTGAAATTGATCAGGGATTTCAATTATTTATTTTGTATGCATACGTATGATTCATATGAACTGCTGAAAATTTTTATTTTGTTAATTTACCCTACTAGCACAACTCGGAGAATGGTGAGAAATGCATGTCTGGTAGAGTTTAAATTAAGCGACGAGTTTTATGTGCACATCGTAGCAATCAGGAATCTAAAATTCGGTATAACACAGATATTGCTGTACATGCGGCAGCCCTGGTCACAATGCAAATCAAGACCTGGGAGGGAGAAACGAATACTACACTAAAAAATTATCGAAACAAATGACACGCACATTCGTCGTTTTTTGATAGCGTGTAACTATTTTCCTGCTGTAACCCGAGTATGACTCGAACATCACGAATACTAAACGTGCAAATTCGTATGCAAAACACAGTTTTTTCGAGTCAGTTTATTCAGATTTTTGAGTTTATTTATATTTACGTAGACTTGCGCAGAGTTACAATAATTTTATAATTTCGTACCTCACTATTTTGTGAAACGAAAATCAAGACTCAACCGTGATGAAGTGTATAGTTCGGAACTGTTACCAAACGACAGTTTTTTTGATACTCGAGTAATAATTACGCAGGAGGTCTGCCGAAAAGAGTTTATTTGCAAACATTGCTCACACGTTTAAACAACAAAAATGCTTTTAAAAAAATCGGCAAACTTTCAAAACTCGTAGCTTACCAAAGGACAGACTTATTATATTACGAACTAATTTCATTTTTTGTCATATTGACTTACATTTTAAGTTTAGTAAAGCGGGCAATGTATGTAGTTCCGCGGGAATGCGAAGATAACGGGAATAGAAGGTTTGACTAGAATTAGAAAAAAAATTTCCTCGTCCAGGCGGGACTCGACTCGACGGGACGGAGATTGCGGGTTCGAGTCCCGTCTGGACGAGGAAAAATTTTTTCTAATTCTAGTCACACCTTCTATTCCCGTTCATCTTCGCATTCCCGCGAAACTATATACATTGCCCGCTTTACTAAACAGAAATATTATGTTTCAGAAAATATTGTTAATTTCATCGCTTGTGTGGATGTTATTTTTTCATTTTTAATTGTTTATTTATTTCGTCAAGCAAATGTAGACTACATAAATATTTCATTACAGTTATTATTTATAGTGTTTACAATGTTCTTGTTACGAGCTAAGTATTTCTAGTGTATTTCAGACAGTTTTTAATTTGTTTTTTTTTGACGTTGTTATGCCAATGGTTTTACAATGTCGATTATACTGACACATCATTCGATTTATGGGACCATTTTTTGCATAATTAGTTCTGCAATTTTTTCTGAAAAAAGTTTTCTCGTTCTAAGATGCCGTGAAGGTGTATTAAAGCTGAGTTGTGATAATAATGATGATGAGTTATAGACTCATAGTTATAGAATTGAATAGTTATAGAATTGAAATAATGTCATTGACGAAGAATAGCATTGTAAATTCGTGGCGTTGTTCAAGTGTTTGCAGATTAATGAGCATGCAACGTGCTTCGTACGATGACAGAGGAAATGCAGTCCAATTCAAGTTGCGAAGCGCATAAAGAAGGAATTGTTTTTGGACTGATCTATATGAGATTACAATATTCTACAATAGGTCTAACATATGTAATATACAATAGTTTGATAGTATACGGGTCTTGAAAATTGTGGCTGAACCGCTTAGCAAAGCCCATCATACTATTTGCTTTACTTATGATGAAGTTATAGTATTATAATAAGTATTTTTCGAATAAGTCCACGGTCGAGCAAAATGCAATCATTCTTCTGTAGGAGCGGTTCTCAACCTTTTTTCGTCCGCGTACCCCTTAGCTATATTTTTCATTTCGATTGTACCCCCTCGCTTGAAATGCTCTCGCAGAGTGGGATAGAGTAGTGATAGATCATATTGTGGTAGTCTACTTCAGGTTTCAAATTGAACTATGATTTGTTTGCTTGTTACAGTCATGTTTTAAGAGTAAGATTGAACAACATTTGAAGTATTTTAAAGAAAAATTGCTTTGTCCGCCATTACTGATTTTCTTTCGCGTACCCCCTGAAGGCTCTCGAGTACCCCCAGGGGTACGCGTACCACAGGTTGAGAATCGCTGTTCTATAGAAATCAATGATACCGTTACCGATGCAACTTCGTGCTGCTTCGTATCCGTTTCTCCCTCCCACACCAAGACTATGTTAAAACACCTAGGCTAGAAAAGTTAATCATTAAATTCTCATAATGCACGCAAATCGAATTACCCGTACCCGACCCGTACCCGACCAGTTAAGAATTTTTCAAACCCGTACCCGACCCGAACCCGAAGCCTTGGTTTTTAAATTACCCGTACCCGACCCGAACCCGAAAAATATTTTATGGCGTTACCCGAAACCCGACCCGAACCCGTCGGGTACGTGTCGGGTACGGGTATCGGGTGAAAATACCCGTATCCGACCATCTCTATTGCCTACCAGTCGCCTGGTCGAAGATACGTATACGTACCGACCGACGTACGAACGTAACTTCAGCAAAAGGAGAAGCTCAAGAGGGGAGCTCCATTAGAACCATTGAATATTGCACTCGTTAACGCCTTTTTTTCGGGTGGGAGTGTAAGTAAGCGCAGGCAGACGACGGCACTGCGGATGCTTCAATCTTGTGTAATGGCGCCGGGCCGGATAATCACACTTCCTTCAGGGCCTTCAACTTCTAACCTACTGTTCTAGTGTTTTTCTCCCCCTTCGCATGCTGTGCAGTATGGTGCCAGTTGTTGATAACGCTGTGCCAGAGATGGAATCAGGAGGATATTGCCACTTTAGTCTGGTGGAAAAAAATGCTTGGGCTGCAGATCAGAGAGTGACTAGCAATGCGGTAGTTTTAAATCGGATGTTCCCATATTGGGCGTTTGTTTTTATAATAGCGTCCGTAAGTAGAAAGACTGTATAGTCAATATTTGAAAGCTTCAATCGTGAATGCTTACATTTGTTGTGTCATTGATGTCATTTTATTACATTAAATACTCAAGTTAGCGGTAACGTATCACGAATTTAATACACTATTGAATTAAACAATAGGTTTCTACACAACTTTTGAAAACGTCAGAGTGGAAGGAAAATATTCGCATTCGCATAGGATTGCATAAGCAAATAACAGTTGTTTGGAAAATAGGCATTTTTGGTACCTATCAGAGAATAAATATTGTTCATAACGTCTCTGCTGATCCCGATGATGGCGTGGATTTGAATCCCAATGCCAAGATAGTTGTCGATGGTTATGGGGTGGCGTGATCCCCTCTCAATTACTTCACTATGTCTAGCCTCAATTGCTGTAAACAACGAGAGGTTTTCCGAGACGAAAAGTCTCTGGAATCACGCCATCCATCGCATAAGAAACAGAACCGGTGGCATCAGCTCTTTAGTCAATGGTTCCTTAGTTGTATTACTGGATGGAGTAGCTCCGTGTTGGGTATTTTCGTCACTGCGATCAATTTTTTGTTATTTTGTGACATTTAGCGATGAAGTTAGTGACGGTAAATTAGCGAAATGAATAAATAATAATTTTCATTGAAATTAATATTAGTATCACAATCAGTAATAAGTGAACCAAATGTTTCGTGAATAAAAAACCAAAAACCATTTGATCGATTAGGAAAAACAAATCTGTAGCCTATTTGTAATTTTCTCGAGACAATAGGGTGGACTCAGAAACGTTTATCTAAAGTTAAAGCAGACTTTCTATAGTTAACAAAATCAAAAACAAAAATTGTTGTCAAATAACATAGATAAAAAGTAGAAATGGTTGTGCCATGACCATGAGAAATTTGCTATGAACTTCGTACACAACCATACGGGTCAGTAATTGGATATATAAACCCTCTTCTGTTTTTGACCTTAATCGATAAATAGTGGTTAATGAATATAACATGATACATTGTTTATTTTAGATTTTCAAGTGTTATTTTATCTTTTTTTTTTAACAAACAAACAAAAGCTTCAATAAGAGCTAGAGGGTTAATATTACAATAGGGTTAATATTGAAAAAAGTGCAAAAGAGTGGTTTTCTAGCTTGAAAAAGTTATTTTTTCATAATTCACGTTTGGGCAACCTGAAAACAATTTTTTAGAAAGTCGAAATGTTCTACAAAAATGCTATAAATAACACCTTCTTTAAATTTAGGGCTGAGTACTTTGACTTTTTCAACATCAATTTTTTGGGGCACCCTACCGGATACCTAACCTTACAATAACCAGTCGGTTGAGTCCTGCGGCGTGAGATTTTTTGTTACAAAAGTAAACAAAAAGGGAGCTTCGTAGCCACAAGGTTACAGAGTCCGCTTTGATAAGCAGGTGGTCGTGGGTTCGAATCATAGTAGAAACAGGCCATTTGGTTGTCAAAGAATTTTAACATGGGTTTATTCTCGGGCTCACCACTACATACCCTTCCTTCAAGCTGAATTTTATAGTACCCCTACTGACTTTCATCCTAACAAAAATAAGTCCCTCTAATAATAAAACTGGTCTGACTATTGCTTGAAACGCAGTGGAGGCGAAAATTGTAAATCTTACTACACTGAATGAAGGCGCAGTTTATTGCTTTTGAAGTTAAATAGCAGCCAAACTAAAAGAGTTAGATGCTTGGTTTTAAAGAACAACTTGTAGAGTGGACTTCAATGTTTAATTTAGTTAAAAACCCATGTTTATTACACGTTTCAGAAAGAAAGTTGCAGTTTAGTTTTCAAAAAATATTTGATTTCACATTTGTTCCTTTCTAAGTGCTGATTATTCCCCGTAATTTGACGTTTTTGAGACACTGTTGATTACGAATTTTTCTCAGCTTTCCAACGAAACTAACAGAATTGTTATATTTATTCATAAGAGAAAATTTCTATGTTTTATTTCAGTCCCCTATTACTCTTCAAGTCTGCAAAATTATTGCGTTCTTCCAATTCGTATACGTGTTTATCTGAACCTTCGATGTTTGCTACAAACACCGTACACAACAGTTTGGGTAAGCAATCAGTTTTTCAATATGAACAGGGTTTGGCCATACTTGCATTACTCAGTTGTTGCAACAGAAATTAATGGTAGTTCGATGCCAATCGATTATTTCCAAATTTTACACTGCACTATTCTAGACACTTTCATTTTTTTCGCCTGGATACGAATATGTGAAGTCGTTCAATAAATCTTTTTGATGTTTGTGTTAGGGAAATGACATGTAGCATGAAGAGGTTTGTAAATATTTGAATTTTGCTTGGCTTGTACAAATTTAACCGAATTTTTCACTAGTTTTATATTAAAAAAATATGCCAACCATTGGGTCACAAAATTTAAAAAAACCTTTTATTATCTAGACCAAAATGTTCATGTTCGAAATCCGTTTAGTTGTACATTTACACATTTTAAGTCAGACGGCTAACGTTGTGTGCGTATAAATTGTGCAGAAGCTTGCATTTTAAATGTTTTTTCACAATTTTTTTTTTCATAAAACTAGTGTTTCGTGTGTAGTTACTACAAATTGTCGAATATGCATCCAATTCAATGGATTCAGCAGCTTCTGCATTAAAAGACCTTTTTACGGGTGGTGATAAAAAAAAATTCCAAGGAAAGTAACTATATTAACTTACTTGCAAAAAATCTACGCTCTTGCGAGCGGTCTTCCGACAGTTAACCGGAAAGTTTGCCATGGTGGCAGAAATATGTGTGTGGGAATGTTTTTGAGTTCTTTCTTCGTATTTTTTATCAATTTCTTTTCAGTTTTGGCTACAAAATTGTTAAAGTAGATCTTATACTCCAGGTTTGCCCAGAAATTCTCAATGGGACGCAGCTGTGGGACGTTGGGCGGGCTCACCAAATTGGGTACTACATCCATATTCAGCCACTCCATCTCTTCCAGCAATCGCTTCGAGTAGTGAGCCAACGCCAGATCCGGCTAGAACACCGCGTCTTCGCTCTTATGGTACATATTTCTTGATGAACGACACAACTTCCGGCAGGCACTTCGTACTACAAAATACCACGTTCACGGTCAGTCCGAAGCAAAGGAAGAGTAGCTCCGACCTCCCCTTCTCGGAGAACTTGCTGTGGGTAATGAACTCAATCTACGAAGTGCCCTGCCAGTCGTTGCCAGCCAGGGTTGGATAGGTCTCGTTGTCCATCACCACCGCCATGTCATGATTCGCCGGGAAAATCGACTTGGTAATCTTATTCAGCCGCTGCCGTTGGGTCATTACTTGCAGCTCTGAGACCAAAGGACGGGACTGCCGTTTCCTGACATATGCGCGCTAGGTACTTTTTTACTGTTTGGCCGGTTGCACCAACCTCCCGGCCAAGTGCACGCAGTGAGGTAGCCACTTTTCTCTCGATCTTTCTCTTCAACATCTTTTGGAGCTTCTTGTCCTCAGGTTCGTCGGCCGTCCGGAATCGAGCTTTCTCCAATAGTGCCAAGATGTTGTAAATGCCAGAACGGGCGTATCAGACGTCCACAAAGTGCCGCACGATGTCCGTTTTTCCACACTACTGAACGAAGAAGCTTCACTGTTTTCGCCATCACGGTGAGAGTTCGACTGATAGATCTGTCCAATTTTTTCTGCTGAGCCATGGGTTACTATGATTGATGCTGCTTTTACTCATGCTGAGCAACCTTAAGCTGTACAGCTAAAGCCCTTGGTCTCCCCGGGACCGCCGTTAGGTATTACTTCAGGAAGAGGGCCAGTCGTGCTTTTTAGCACTTACCTCTACGGGTAGCAGAGCAGCCTGTTCAGGCCAGTTAGTTAACTGCTAACTAACTGAGACACGTCGATGGTTTCCCGTCGATTTGTGCCCTGCAAAATAATAACGATCTGTGATGCGGCCTTGATGACCGCATCCCAGATTTCCCTATTCTCGCTCACTTATTGCCAGCATTTCGTACCTTATCCGCTCGAAACGCGGACATGTGAAGAACACATGCTCCGCGTTTTCTTCCGCACCCGTACATGCGGGGCACATAGGGGACTCGGCGTACCCGAACCTATGCAGGTACTGCCTAAATCAGCCATGGCCTGACAGAATCTGTGTCAGATAGAAAGTTACTTCCCCATGGCGCCTAATAATCCAGCATGCTAACTCTGGAATGAGTCGGTGTGTCCATCATACCTTTTGTAGTGTTGGACCACTCCCGCTGCCACCTAGCAATTGAAGATGACCGTATGGTGTTGCGTATACCCCTCGTGTCGCGTTGGACGAAGCACTCTACATCCTCTTTGACGATGATGCTGATGGGCATCATGCCAGCCAAGACACAAATCGCGTCGTACGACACTGTTCGGTATGCGCACGCGACCCTTAGGCACATTAGCCTGTACGTACTCTTGAGTTTGCCACGATGGCACGAGGTACCCAAAACCTTGGACTTCACTAGGCCCTCCATACCTGAGTATGGACGTGGTCACGCTAGCAAGGACTTTGCGCCTGCTGCTAGCGACCGCTGAGCTGTTTGCCATCATGCGGGATAGTGCCGCTACAGTCATAGAAGCTTTCTTGCAGGTATAATCGACGTGGCTCCCTAATGTGAGATTGTCATCGATCATAACCCCCAGAAGCTGCAAGGAGCGTTTTGAGACGATAGTGCATGCACCAACACTGATCGATGCCTCCTGCTCTGACTTTCTGTTATTTACAACAATAACCTCTGTATTATGGTGTGCTACCTCCAGTTTCCTGGAGTGCATCCAGTCTTCCGCTACGCGTATGGATAGCGCGGCCTTTAACTCCACCTTTCTTATTGACTCGCCATAGACCTCAAGAGCTATATCGTCGGCGAAGCCCACAATCACCACCCCTGGAGGGAGTGTTAGTTTTAACACGTCGTCATACATGGCATTCCACAGTACTGGACCCAGGATAGAACCTTGCGGTACACCTGCGGTAACTGGGACGCTTTTCTGACCCTCGTTTGTGTTGTACACTAGCACTCGATTATGAAAGTAGTTACCCAGAATCTTGTACAACGGCGTCGGCACTCTGAGGCTCTGTAGCGCTAAGGCTATGGAGTACCAGTTGGCACTGTTAAACGTGTTCTTAACGTCGAGCGTGACGATCGCGCAATAACGAATGCCCCTCCTTTTACGTTGGATTGCAACCTCAGCCGTTCTGGTGACGGAGAGAATTGCATCCACCGTGGACCTACCTTTTCGAAAAACCGAGGTGGTTGCTTGATAGACCTTCATCAATTTCTGTGTATTTCACCAGTCTATTGAGGATTACCCTCTCAAGCACCTTGCCCGCCGTGTCCAGCAGCCAAATTGGTTTGTATGCCGATGGGTCACCTGGTGGTTTTCCGACCTTCGGCAACAGCACCAGCCTCTGGCGTTTCCATACGTCCGGGAAGAGGCAGTCGTCAAGGCATTTCTGCATGACCGACTTGAACAACCCGGGGGCTTCTTTAATGGCCGTCTTGATGGCCAAGTTCGGGATTCCATCTGGCCCCGGTGCCTTGCCTAGCTTTAGGGAGTTTGCGATCTCGATCAATTCATCTTCTGTCACTCTTCTCGCATCGTCTGCCTCTGCACGACTGCCGTCACTCACGGTTGGTGATGACTCGTCAGCCGGAGGCCAGGGACTTGGTTCGTGGCTTGGGAAGAGGCCCTGAATGACCGTTTCTAGCATCGCTGGTAATTGTTTAGCTGGGGCTAGCGCACCTCTAGTCTTGGTTATAACGATCCTGTAGGCGTCACCCCACGGGTTCGAGTTGGCACTGGCGCATAGTCGTTCGAAACAGGCTCGTTTACTGGCTCTGATTGATGCTGCTTTGGAAGTTTCGTGTGAATGTAAACCCATGTGAAATCAGAGATTTTTGTCCATTCTTTTAATGCAAACTATAGGACAAGTACAAGTTATTGTTTGAAATTTGTGCGTGTTGACATTCGAGAACATACCCAATAAAAAAACATTCCACACCCTATCTCACCGCTGCACTGACAGTGTAGGAGTAGAGACCGCAGTGTGGATTGCACTACCGTCTTTTTTCTAGAGTTTTTTATTGGTATTCATACTTTCCTTAAGCGTTTGCTTATGGGATAAGCGACATTTCCTGCACACTGGCAAACGTACATGACCGTGCAATATTATTTTTGTTTCTCTTAAACTTTTACCGATAACGTCTTTTTAAACTTTGCCGATAAAGTTAAGCGGCTTCTCTAGGTTTCTGGTCAGAAGAAAAAAAAATATTGTAAACCGAGTTTAAACCATTCAATAGGTTATCAACGGGTTAAACGGGTTTATTTTCCAACTGCTCAAATGTGGTACTGCCGACAAGGCTGAAATTTATTTTTGTTTTTCTAACAAGCTTTACAACAACAATAACAATATCGCCGCTAACCTGGAGCGATCTCGATCAACTAGATTAGTTGAGAGAATTCGTTATCGATTAACAGGCTATACACGCTTAGTAAATTAGTGAATCTTTCTGAGCGAGATAACATTTTTTCACACATAGAGTACTTAAACAGAGAATTGTTTCATGACAGGTAAATGGAAACATAACCTATTCTCAATATTCATGACAATTTGTTAAATTGGAATGTTTTTAGATTTGTTGATTATTAAGAAGTGGTAAGCTTATTATTATTTTATCCGTACTTGTGTGTAATATGATTTAACTCTCCTTTTTACACGTTCTCCACTCTACTATACCGAGCCTCGTTCCTCCTGCCAAAAATCACCACTTATAAATCCCTGAAGAAGTTTCGTCGTGCGCCCTTCTGGACAGTTTTATTGATAAGAGAGACTGATTTTTGTTAAGAGGAAGTTGCAAAATTCGCTTGACAAAGCGGATTGTGTGACCTTGCAACTACGCAGCTCGTCATTATGAAAAATTAGGTAGAAGTATTGTTAGTCGGGGTGGCACGATACCGTGTTGACTGTATCTTGATTGAGATTAGGTAGGCCTTTTGTGAATAAGCCTGTAACTCTTTTTTGTTTAATATGCATATTTGCATTTTTCTAATTTTTTAGGTTCCGGCGGCTTGAAATTTTGCTAGTTTTCATATTCAACAGGGGACTTAATTTCTTCATGTGTGTAGACTACTAACACAAAATATCCATTTCTGTGATGCTTGTGGAGTTTCGAGCAGCAACAACTATCGAAATAACAACATTTTCCTTTCTTTCATTGCCCTACGTATTGGACCGGCAGGCGTCGTTACCGATCAGTATGCAAAGGTCATTGAAGATGTAAATTGAATAGCTAACCTCTAGTAGTCTGCTCAGTTAAGAAGTGGTGACAATCGATGGCGGTCGATCAAGCTCCTAATAAAGCCAGTCGTAGCCCTATATTAAAAATTGGCAGCTACTACAGGAAAACATTTAAAAGCACTAAAATGTTCGTTTATTCAGTACACGGAATGATGTAGCGACATCGCGTTAATAAAAACGGTATGGCAAAAAGCTCAATTTGGGACAATATTTTCATTAAACGAGTGAAGATTCAATGAATTGTATTTTCCTCCATAAAACAGCCACAGGATGCATCACAGAACAGCAAGTTGTAGTGGTGCATGCCTGCGGTCACTGTTTCTCTTGGCTTTCAACACGTAGTAAAATAAAAAAAAATCATTACGCCACGCCACAAAACTAAAAGATTGAAACAATTTGAAAAAAGGGCGGAAACGTCACAATATGGGTCAAACATAACATCCTCGGTGAAAACTGATATGAGTTTGAATGTTGTACGTGGTTGTTTATGAATTAATTAAATCTGTTTTATTTATTACAAGCATGCTATCTCCTAAACTTGATAATTTTTTTACCCTGGAAACCAATTACAATACTCAAAATTCATCAATTTGATAGGAAATAATCGTGATACAAATATATAAACTAGACCATTTTTTCCGGTGGACACATTTCTGGATTTTCATTTTTAAGGTACTCGTACCGTTGTCCCATTTTGGTATGATACTTCACTTGCAGTTAATTTTTCTATAACAATCTAGGTACAACTGTGTTATTGGCATCATTAAGATTAGACGACCTTCTGGAAAAAGTAACTCTCACCATTTCACTGTTTGGCGTGAAAAATAGAATGAATGAAAATGACAAATTCACTCTATGTTGATAACAATAAAAACTCAAATTTTTGCTTTCCATTGTTCCCTGCCCAATGATGGCCCTTCGAATGGTGTTACTTTTCGTACGATATATTTCATCACGAAACATTCCGCTTCCCGCAGTCCCGATCCGGAACTGCACGGAAATCGCGGCCTCGCAGTCGTCCAGGCACATCACTCGGCACATTCTTCTCACGTTCCGTTCAGCCTGAGGGGTTGGCTTAGAAGATGCTTTCACTTCACTCGACCTCAGGCTGTCAGTCAAAGCAGACGACGACACGCGGGGAAACATACGCGAGATCCTGAAGAGAGTGCGAACGGACGGGAAGGAATCTGCTTGTTTGACTTTGTTGAACCAGCTATGCCTGGTTTATCCGACGACGATGATACGGCCGCAGCTGGTAAGTCAGACCAAATAAGCCTGTTCTCCTGGGCTGGCGATGGAATGAAGCTTCGTCTTCGGTAGCTGCTGCTGCTGCTTCTGGTGATTTAACTACTGCTTACAGGAGCCACACTCTGCACGGAGAAGCGAAAATGATGAAGTATGTTTTATGACTCAATTACAAGCTAAGCGAATAATTTAGCGAAGAGAGGGCTTGATTTGATTCGGTATTTGTGGCTTGATCGATGTGGTGAATTCAAATTGGCACGAGGAAATTTCTCGCGGCTTTTTGTTATTGCTCTGGATTGGAGATTGGATTGTTTTGGGTAATCGAAAAGTTTCATGAAAAAACAAATGGCGCTTTTTTTCTTTCTTTTATACAGTTCTCCCCATCTTCACATTATACCAGTGGGGTCAAGGATTGTGCTCGGCATCTTCGGGAGAGTACGGCTCATGCCAGCCGAATAACGAATGCAGCTTAAGAGGTGGCATCCCTGCAGGCCCATGTGCTGGAGGTTATGGCACATGCTGCATATGTAAGTCTTCAATTGAATCCCTTTAACTTGATATAATGAGATTTATTCCAGTTATGGCTTCCTGTGGGGGAGTGGCTCGCGAAAACGGGACCTATTTCGTGAATCCTAATCATCCGGATACGACGGATGGAACGGGGAGCTGCCAACTGACAGTTCTCAAGATGCATCCCGACATCTGCCAGATCCGGCTGGACCTGGACCAATTCTCCATTAGTGGGCCGGAAACTGTCAATCACATCTGCAACAATGATCAGTTCCTCGTTTCCGGAGGTAGTCCTGCACCCACTATTTGCGGTTCGTCTAATGGAGATCATAGTAAGATAATTTCATTTCTGCTTAAAGTAGCTTAGTGTAATCTTTTCCCTTTCTTACAGTGTATGTCGACGCAGGTATGGGACAGAGTAATCCCATCATACTGACGGTAATCACGAGTGGTCCCAGCTATCCACGTTCATGGAGAATCCGAATCTCACAAATACCTTGCAGTACCGTTTCCAAGGCAGAGCAAGGATGTTTGCAATACTTCACAGGCGTTAGTGGAAGGATAAAAAGTTTTAATTTCGACACTACCAGTGGCCGACAATTGTCGAATCAGGATTACAGTCTGTGTATCCGAACCGAACGAAACTTTTGCAGTATACAATATACGGCCTGCCCGGATACGGGTCGAAATCGATCCCGGACTTTCACGCTGTCCGGTAACTCCAATAGTGCTGTCCAGGCGATGATTGGAGGCGGCACTCAGGGTACTCCGAATTCCTGCACCAACGATTGGCTGATGATCCCTTGTGCGAAGGTAGCGGATCGATTACCAATGGCCAGTACCTGTGAAGATAAAATCTGTGGAGGAACGTTTAACGCAGAGGTTAGTTCCAGCGAAAGGACAGTTGTGTCTACGATACGACCCTTTCGACTGGCCTTCCACACGGATTCAGTCGAATCACCAACCGATGTTGATAATAGGGGATTCTGTTTGGATTATGTCCAACAACCTTGTACCAGTAATTGAATTATGTAATAAATGTTTACAAACGAAAAAAAAAGGAAATTGTTTAGACTGGGGCATAACACAGTACTTTATATTCAGATACAAAATCAAGTTCAACTGCATTAACAATTGAAACCAGCATTACTTCACACCGTAAATAATAGCATTTTAGTAAACTTGAATTATTTTTGTCAGCTGCCAAACGCATAAATCATAACTGGCAAACTGCTTAGCATTCTCCTTGTGCCCTGAACCGTGGTGCACTAAAAGTTCAGCGAAACAGAAAGCAATTACTACTAGCTTTACACTGTCACCAGCACTTACGGAATTATGCAATTCTATATAGATATATCATCACCAGTCTGTTTTGTGGGTAAAATCACGCAATGTAGATATTAGGCAAGATAGTGCAAATTGACTCCCACGTTAAGTGAAACGGGTTTATATACACACAACACAGTGTCGTAGGTCCGTTCCGTAGCGAATGCAGTTGTTTCTCGCCTGGGTTGGCAGGAAGTGGTACATCCACTCTTCCCTCGAACCGCTCGTTGTGTGGAAGCCTTATCAATGTATCAGATGCATTAGCCGAGTGAAAGTAAGCCAATCATACTTAGCTCTGATGTATCTGACATTCTCGATAAACACGCCATACAATACATAAAATGTATTTGAGCACTATTAAATCCATCATTAGTAAAAAAAAATATTGATGCGTGGTGTAATGCTTAGCGACAAGTGGATTACTCTAATGTATAGCGATTTATTTTTGTTGGTGGCCTTTCTAAACGCACCTAGAGTGATGTAATCAAACGTTCAATTCATTTTCTAACCAAAAGCAAACTTGAAAAATGGAATTTCAAAACCCACATTGAATTTATTTTTATGTTATTCTCTGCACGCACATTTCGTGGAATTCGTAGATTGTACAGTACTTTTGTAGATTGTATAAAACATTCGTATTGCAAGTTATCGAATAGAATTGCCACATTACGCATAATTTGTACAATTCACGAATGTACTTTCGTACGAACGTGGAGCACGAATATTTACTTGAACGAAATTTTTGTGTTCTGTTATACCTGATTTCGTATAATGTACATGTTATTGCGTAAGCTTACTAATTTTTCGTAGGTACTATTTACATTATGCAGCGTTTGTTTGTACGATTGAATTCGTTCATTTTTAAAATCTTTCGTTACGTATACGAATAGAAATCTGTAACAATTTTGACAGTTCTGACGAGAGTACCTTCATATTTATTACGCATTGGTTTCGTAGCAGAAAACAACAAAAGATTTTGTATGCGAAATAAATGTTTTCGTGGGAATAACTAAACTAATTTAAATGTGAGAAACATAAAAAAGCTATCGAAAAAAAATAATGGTATTTCAAAAAATACAATTTTTCACTGTCGAAAATTGTGATATTACTTGTGGCTTCCAAAAAATTGTTCCATTGAGCAAAAACTTTTTTTCGTTATCAAACCCTTTTCCTCACATTAAACAACATTCTATAGAGATTTATTAATATATAGATAGAGTTTTTCAATCGATATCAAGAAGTTATTTTAACTCTTTAAATATGGATTTTTATCTTTACGCTATACGCTATAATTTTATAAATTTTTTATTCAATGTAATGATCTGCCCCTGATTCAAAAATTGGCTAATATGCCATAGGCAACATATCGAGAAAAACGCATTTGGAAGTTTTTTGTCGGTACAACATATTTTGACTGTTCATGACAACTTTTTTATTGAGTATATTACCCTTTATATATGCTGGAACCTTGCCGTTGAGTTGAAACAGAGAAATCTGTAGAAAAATTCCATCCGCCACGTATTTTTAGCACAGCAGCCGTTTTTTCAATTATAAATGAAAGGTCAGTTGACAAAACGGTGTGCAATTTGGCCAATATCCATACGATGTGAATTATATCGTACTCGTTGGTGATGAAAATGGTTTTAAATTTAATAAAACAAAACGGAAACACAAGTGAGAGTGAAAAGGACGACGAGACAATTGTTACGTGCAGCAATATAAATATTATTATTCATGGTAATCTCACAATCCACTTTCCTATTTTTTCTCATCAAATCCAAAATGAAATCTGAATCTTCTCTTTATTAATATTACTCCTAATCTAAGAGCTAAATATCATTTTTTTAAATGTAAAGATTTATGACAGAAGGAAACAGTCACACGTTTTGACCATTGGGTTTCGCAGTACAACAAATAAATTCTTGTAGCATCAAATATTCTTCGTGAAAAAGTCAAATTTGATGCAAGGGCCTTACGATCGCTCACCTGTCGCCAGTAACCACCAAGCTACAACACACTTTCGAAAGTTAGAAGAAACACAGTTCAGTAATAATACACTGGTTCGTGAACATACCACAGGTTCATATTGGATATTGGATATTAGCCAAATTCTCAATTATTTTGGATATTAGCCAAAATTGTTTCACATTTGCTGCCTTCCCAAATGCATTTTTTGACAATCGGCTTCCATTGGGACCTTGTTTAGAGTGTGTACCATCACGAGAAACTGTTTTCTCGTTTTTGGTAAAAATGGCATATTAGCCAATTTTTGAATTATGGGCAGTGATGTTGAATCTCTGATGTTGTTTATTGCTTATTTTTCCCATTTGCTACGTTTCTGCATCACTCTGTCTCAACTTTTCAAGTTTATTCAGTTTTTTTTTGAGAATTTTTTTTTCTATCTCAATTGAATGTGTTTTAAGCTTCGTTACTCCCTTATTTATACCATTTTATGCCATGTTTTATACCATGTTTATACCATGCGCCATTTGCATCTCTAGGTTACATTAAAATTATTTTTCAACAAAAATGATGTAATTATCGTGAGAGTCATCTTTTAAGGATTACACACGGAGTCTCTGGTTGAAGATGTTATTTAAAAAAAAAAAATAGTATCGCTCTAATACTCACCATTCGAAAGCTTAAGGTGTCTGCTTTTATATGACACCAAATTTGAAATGCTCTATCGGCGGGTCTAGAACAATTTTTATCAAGTTTTATTGATTTGAATCTCGTTTAATTAATATATTTTGGGACTACTTCACAAAAAATGGACACAACTATTCATGGAAAGGATCCAAGTAGGCCATTTATTATCTCTTGTTTTGATTCGGGATCAATACGTGGTATAGTAAACCTTGCAGTGTTTGTGTTTTTTATAGTGGAAATATTGAAATGGAATGGTCTAGGATCACAAAGCAAATTGGCTAAGGATTTTTTTCAATTGGATCGATTAACCATTCATATATGGAAAACAAAGCGATACAATAGTTGGCATTTGCCCACCGCTAGCACTCCACATAACACTTGGGATTGTAAATATAATTTACAAATAAGCCACAGTAAATATGGATTTACGGGACAAAATTGCCACAAATTGATAAAGAACTGACATGTTATAGAAAACAATGGAGCATTGGGATTGCTCAAAACGGTAAGGGCTCGAAAATATTTTTTGCCTTTCTTCTAGAAAGGTATAGCAATCACTGGAAAAACCAAAAGTATAAAGTGCCCCAAAGGGTCGAATCTCGTATATCAATTGACTTAGACGAGCAGAGCATTTTCTGTATGTGTGTGTGTGTATGTGTGTGTGTATGTGTGTGTGTATGTAACGCTCTCCCAATCTCACTCGATTTTCTCAGAGATGGCTGGACCGATCTTCATGAAATTAATTGCAAATGAAAGGTCTAGTTGCCCCATAAGACTCAATTGAATTTCATTACAATCGGATTTTTAGATTAGGGGTTATGTTTAAAAAAGTGAAAATCACGAAACATCATTATCTCGAAAACTACACAACCGAATTTAACAAAATTGGTTTTAAATGAACGAGCTACTTAAAAAACCCTTAACTTCTGATTGAACGTGTGGTTCAAAAGTTATTTAAAGAAACGTGTTCTGGAGAGTGTTTAATCTCACTCATGTTTCTCAGAGATGGCTGAACCGATTTCCACAAAAGCAGTGTCATTCGGAAGGTCTAATTACCCCATAAAACCCTATTGATTTTTTTTGCAATCGGACAATGACTTTGCCTGTTATGTTTAAAAATGTGAAATCCAGCTTAGAAAAGAAACATATTCCGAAGACTACTTAAACTCACTCACTTTTCTCAGAGATGGCTGAACCGATTTCCACGAAATTAGTGTCAAATGAAAGGTCTAGCTGCCTCATAACACACTATTGAATTTCAATGTAATCGGTCTATTACTTTGTCTGTAATGTATCAGAATATGAAAATCACAAAACTTCATTATCTCAGAAAGTACACAACCGATTTAAACAATGTTGGTATCAAATGAACGGGCTAGCTAAAGGTTAATTGATGAATTTTAAAGTGATTAAACACGTGGTTCAAAAATTGTGAAAAAAAACATGTTCCGGTGACTTTTCAAATTCACTCGTTTTCCCCAAAATGGCTGGACTAATTCAACAATCTTAGTGTCAAATGAAAAGTTTGGCTTTCCTATAGGTTCCCATTTTATTTGACTTTAATCGTATTTTTATTCCAACCATTATGTATGAAATTGTTAACAAAACAACGAAAGTCTATTATCTCAAAGATCACACGACTTATTTGAACATATCTAGTGTCATTTGAACGGGTTGTGGTTCAAAAGTTATGAAAAGAAACGAAATTCAAAGACTATTTAAAACTGTAACTGCTTAAAGACTATTTAAAACTGTAACTGCTTTTGTGAAGAAAAAAACTGTAACTGCTTTGATCAAAACATATGGCCTCAACAAAATTTAAAATTGGTATTGTGCTATTCGTACGTTCCCGGTATTGCTCGTGATTGAAGTGTACGAAATTCAAAGTCATTTCTTTTATTTCGCTATTTCTTCAGCACGAATATTTTACTCGTAATTAATAATTTTTTAACTTTTTGTCTTTCTCCTAGAAAGGTATAGCAATCACTTGCAAAACCGAAGATATGAAAGTGCTCCAATGGGCCGAATGGCATATATCACTCGACTCAGTTCGACGAGCTGAGCATTTTCTGTATGTATGTATGTATGTATGTATGTATGTATGTATGTATGTATGTATGTATGTATGTATGTATGTATGTATGTATGTATGTATGTATGTATGTACGTATGTATGTATGTATGTATGTATGTATGTATGTATGTATGTATGTATGTATGTATGTATGTATGTATGTATGTATGTATGTATGTATGTATGTATGTATGTATGTATGTATGTATGTATGTATGTATGTATGTATGTATGTATGTATGTATGTATGTATGTATGTATGTATGTATGTATGTATGTATGTATGTATGTATGTATGTATGTATGTATGTATGTATGTATGTATGTATGTATGTATGTATGTATGTATGTATGTATGTATGTATGTATGTATGTATGTATGTATGTATGTATGTATGTATGTATGTATGTATGTATGTATGTATGTATGTATGTATGTATGTATGTATGTATGTATGTATGTATGTATGTATGTATGTATGTATGTATGTATGTATGTATGTATGTATGTATGTATGTATGTATGTATGTATGTATGTATGTATGTATGTATGTATGTATGTATGTATGTATGTATGTATGTATGTATGTATGTATGTATGTATGTATGTATGTATGTATGTATGTATGTATGTATGTATGTATGTATGTATGTATGTATGTATGTATGTATGTATGTATGTATGTATGTATGTATGTATGTATGTATGTATGTATGTATGTATGTATGTATGTATGTATGTATGTATGTATGTATGTATGTATGTATGTATGTATGTATGTATGTATGTATGTATGTATGTATGTATGTATGTATGTATGTATGTATGTATGTATGTATGTATGTATGTATGTATGTATGTATGTATGTATGTATGTATGTATGTATGTATGTATGTATGTATGTATGTATGTATGTATGTATGTATGTATGTATGTATGTATGTATGTATGTATGTATGTATGTATGTATGTATGTATGTATGTATGTATGTATGTATGTATGTATGTATGTATGTATGTATGTATGTATGTATGTATGTATGTATGTATGTATGTATGTATGTATGTATGTATGTATGTATGTATGTATGTATGTATGTATGTATGTATGTATGTATGTATGTATGTATGTATGTATGTATGTATGTATGTATGTATGTATGTATGTATGTATGTATGTATGTATGTATGTATGTATGTATGTATGTATGTATGTATGTATGTATGTATGTATGTATGTATGTATGTATGTATGTATGTATGTATGTATGTATGTATGTATGTATGTATGTATGTATGTATGTATGTATGTATGTATGTATGTATGTATGTATGTATGTATGTATGTATGTATGTATGTATGTATGTATGTATGTATGTATGTATGTATGTATGTATGTATGTATGTATGTATGTATGTATGTATGTATGTATGTATGTATGTATGTATGTATGTATGTATGTATGTATGTATGTATGTATGTATGTATGTATGTATGTATGTATGTATGTATGTATGTATGTATGTATGTATGTATGTATGTATGTATGTATGTATGTATGTATGTATGTATGTATGTATGTATGTATGTATGTATGTATGTATGTATGTATGTATGTATGTATGTATGTATGTATGTATGTATGTATGTATGTATGTATGTATGTATGTATGTATGTATGTATGTATGTATGTATGTATGTATGTATGTATGTATGTATGTATGTATGTATGTATGTATGTATGTATGTATGTATGTATGTATGTATGTATGTATGTATGTATGTATGTATGTATGTATGTATGTATGTATGTATGTATGTATGTATGTATGTATGTATGTATGTATGTATGTATGTATGTATGTATGTATGTATGTATGTATGTATGTATGTATGTATGTATGTATGTATGTATGTATGTATGTATGTATGTATGTATGTATGTATGTATGTATGTATGTATGTATGTATGTATGTATGTATGTATGTATGTATGTATGTATGTATGTATGTATGTATGTATGTATGTATGTATGTATGTATGTATGTATGTATGTATGTATGTATGTATGTATGTATGTATGTATGTATGTATGTATGTATGTATGTATGTATGTATGTATGTATGTATGTATGTATGTATGTATGTATGTTCGTATGTATGTATGTACGTGTGTGTGTGTGAGTGAGTGAGTGAGTGTGTGTGTGTGAGTGTGTGAGTGTGTGAGTGTGTGTGTGTGTGTGTAAGTGTGTGTGTGTTGTGTGTATGTGCAGATATTTATTTCCACTCACTTTTCTCAGAGATGGCAGGACCGATTTTAATGAAATTATATGCAAATTAAAGTTCTAGTTGCCCCATAAGACCTTATTAAATTTCATTGTAATTGGATTTTTATTTTAGAGGTTATGTTTAAAAATGTAAAAACCACGAAACATCAATATCTCAGAAACCATACAACCGATTTCAATAAAATTGGTATCAAATGAACAGGCTATCTTGAAAACCCTTAACTTTTGAATTTTTTATAGATTGAACATGTGGTTCAAAAGTTGTGATAAGAAATTAGTTCTGAAGACTGTTTAATTTCACTCATGTTTCTCAGAGATGGCTAGACCGATCTTCACAAAATCAGTGTCATATGAAAGGTCTAGTTACCCCATAAGACCCTATTGATTTTTTTGCAATCGAACTACAGGCATACCTCGATTATACACACCCTCGATTATTCGCACCCTCGATTTTACGTACATTTTACCTCGATTTTATGCAAACTTTTTTCAAACACATTTTTGCCTTTCTCCTAGAAAGGTATAGCAATCACTGAAAAAACTAAAGGTATAAAAGTGCTCAGAATGGCCGAATGTCGTATATCACTCGACTCAGTTTGACGAGCTGAGCATTTTCTGTATGTGTGTGTGTGTGTAACGTTCTCCCAATCTCACTCGATTTTCTCAGAGATGGCTGGACCGATTTCAATGAAATTAATTGCAAATGATAGGTCTATTTGCCCCATAAGATCCTATTGAATTTTATTGTAATCTGATTTCCAGTTTAGAGGTTATGTATCAAAATGTAAAAATCACGAAACATCAATATCTCAGAAACTACGCAACCGATTTGAACAATATTGATATCAGATGAACGGGCTAGTTAAAAGTTAACTGATGAATTATGATTGAACAAGTGGTTTCATAATTCGGTTGCTCTATACGTTCCCATTTCATTCGATTATAATCGAACTTGAGCAACCGTTATATATTAAATTGTCAGAACAACGAGTCTATTATCTCAAAGATTACACGACTTATTCAACATAACTAGCGTCATACGAATGAGTTATCTTTTAAACTTACAAATATCAAACTTCATAACAACTTGAGATGTGGTTCAAAAGTTATGGAACGAAAAGAAATTTAAAGACTATTTAAAACTATACCTGCTTTGATCAATATACGTGGACTCAACATAATTTAAATGCGGTTTCGTACTATTTGAATGTTCCCGGTATCGCTCGTGATGAAATTGTTCGAGATAAAGTCATTTCTTTTATTTCGCTATTTCTTAAGCACTAACATTACGTCAAATTTCATATTTTATACTTCAATTACAACAAATATATTTTCGAACCCAAAGAGTGAATATACTTTTATTGGATTGAAGCGTCTATGTAAATCTATTTTTACAAATAATAAGTTTGAATGAGAAAGGCTAGGTCTGACCGCTAGGTGGATTAATTTAAGTTTTCTGTTTGTTATCATTACCCATATTTCAGGCGCTCGATCAATTTACTGACGTCTTCAAGAGTTGTTTTCAAGAAAAGCTATGCAATGATTATAAAGCGAAGATTGAGAATTTCTCGAAAGCGTGGGAGGTTGCAGGATTGCCGGGAACTTCTAAGTTCCATATTCTAAAATATCATATTGAAGACTTTTACGAGCTAACAGAATCAGGACTGAGCAAATACGGTGAGCAAGCTAGTGGAAGTGTTCATTTTGATTTCTACACAACCTGGAATCGAGTGAAGGCTCCCGAAACGTCAGATAGCAATGAGCAACAACTCCTTCGAGCCGTAATTTTGTATAATAGTGGACATCTCTAAATTATTGCCTTTTGTCATATTTTTTGTTTGTAATTAGTTTAGTATCCAGCTGAATCACTTGATAAAAAATAATCTGCAGCTAAGAAACTTTTTTTTCGTCTTGTTTTAAAAATTTCGGGAAGCCCCAAACATGATTTGACTCTAGATATGACCATAACAGCCCGGAAACATGTTTTTATATCTTTTCACTAGCATTTCAATTAAAAATAAGGCTGACACAAATTTCAAATTCTTTTTATGTCCATGGTTATCAAAATTAGCAAAGGGGGTGGCAAAAAATAAATAACACCGAGACGAAAAAAAAGAAATATCTTTGATCAAAGTTTGTGTGCAAGTTTTGACGTTTGTAACTTGCACTCAAATAAATGTTGAAAAATAACACTTTATTATTATTATTTATTTCGCTTGCCTTTTGACGACACTCTCGCTGTGACTGGACTGTCGGAAAACCAATAAAATGAACAAAAAGGTTTGAGCTATTTTTTTCTTCCCCTTCCAATATTCAAGATTTTTGAAGGGGGGGGGGGGGGGTGTTGCCATAAAATGAAAATAAAATTTGTAACGGCCTAAGTAGAACAAGAAAATTTATTACTCTGAATTTTGTTGTGTGAATTGTAATCATATAAATTTGATTTTGTGTACTGTGCAGTGGCAATGCAAGTTGTGTTTAATTGGAAAAAAGACTACTCCGAAAGAAACTTCAGCTGCGGAAGGTCCGCTTTTGAATCAAATTTGCTGTTTAGTTTTCATAACGCTTGTTGTTCGATTTTCATGTTCGTTGTACCAAAAGAACGATGAAGATCATTTTAGTTGGATATTCAGTAAATTTTTTTGCATGACCGTGAACGGTGGGTGTAAAATATTTCATCAGAGTAAGACAGCATGTTACAAGGAAAAGGTGCTGCGTTCTATCTATGGGAGTGGAAATTGAAAAAGATTGATTGTAATTTGCGAAATACATCGCATGTGACAATGATTTTTATCACCACTGATTGCAACACTCTTCCTAGGCTTTCTCCTCAGCTATAATTATCTCACACATTTTCTATGCCGTTTTAAAACACTTCTTGCTTTCCGGTCTTGAAATCACTACAAAAACGAGTTCAAAATCACTGAACGAAATCCAGCAATGATAGTTTTTAAATGGTTAGGATTTGAGAGGCATTATGAATTTTTCAGTGTTTCATTTTAACTAAAAACAAATTAAATAAGAGTCGGTTTAAAAAAATTAAAAGACATTCTTTGATCGAATATAATTTTCGACGAAAAACCTCTATTAGATTAATTTTTGCAGAAACATTTCACGGGGTTTCGCTGACTTTGGGATTGAATATAGGTTTAGTGTTTTTTAGTTAATTTCACAATATTAAATTCATTAACTCCAATCAAGTGTATTCTGAAACCTACTACAAAAAATACATTAAAACAAGAAAGGTGTCATAATTCTACCTTGCGATCGTGTCTTATAAACAACCTTTTCAACTTTTTTTTGATTTTTACAAAACTTAGAATGAGATGACTGTAGTTGTTTTTATTCATTGCTTTTGATAACTGTTACAATAAGCTCTAGCCTAATTTGGAATCATTTCTTATTTGAACATTTGAGGTAATTTTAATTCCTGATTAGATTAGAGATTGTTTTCCACGTTTCCTAACCTTGAAAAGTGTGTCTCGGTGGATTACTTTCTTTGGCGTTTTTTGTCGATGTTTTCGATTCGATGTTGGCATATTCTGTTCGTCAACAGTTTCAAGCTGAAATAAAAGGATTTTTGTAGTATCTGAACCTAATTTATCCTTTTTTGTTTTCTGATCTTAAAAAACCGTAAGTTGGAATCGATTTCGTTTGGACGGTCTTCAGACTATATTTTTCTTCAACATTTTGGTCTTCTCTGTTTTTTTTTTCAATTGAGAGCTAAATTTAAAATTATTTTCATATTCGAATTTATAGAGCCGTCGTAACTAGGCAAGGATTTCCTTTTTGATAATAAGGCTATTTTATGATATCCGCTGTTCCCTAACCCAAATGGTGACGGATGGATAAAAAACTCTATATCAGAAAAACGGTTTGTTGCATTGAAATGGTGTCTTCAGCAAAGTTGTAGGTAATAAAATGGCGGTTCCAGGAAAATTATGTACAGAGCGTAAAACACGTTGTGAATAAAATGTTAATAATATTTAGTCAGCAGGTGAGAATAATCTATAATATCTGTTATTATTAGATTTTCAATTGAAACTGCGGATTGTTTCCGAAAAAACGCAATCGAATAAATGAAATACTTATAATTACCGTTTACACAGGGCACTCTGATTCATTCCATTCTACTTCAGATTACAACGCGCTGGTCACTTGCTTGTACCAGGAATGGGACGTACTTGACACAAAAAACTATCTATCATCGCATCAGGATTCCCTAGCAAAAACGCCAACGGTCGCTCGGTCGATGCATTATAAATGGACACCATTTCTCGCCTTGGTGACAGAGATTAAGCTTCTCTGTCGGCATGACATTTCTTGTACTGGTACTGTGCTGGAATGATAGATTGCTTGGGTCTTATGCACACTTACCTCTATGGTCGCGTTTGGTGTTTTCCGCTCATTACGGTTCGGTAGTAACATTTGGTATCAAAGATTACGACAATTCGATACGAGTTCCAATGGCAAGTAATCAAATTAAGGCGTGCAATCTTACAAGCTTGAATCGAAGTGTTAAAGAGAATTGATGCTGCTCGACTGGATGCCTCCAAAAAATAGCAAATAGGCCGGACATTTATCATTTCCTCAATATACGGCACGTACCTTGCGAGTGGCTAGACAAAATTTTCGCAATGCTCCATGGTTTGGTCGCTTCTATCCCAGCTGGTGTCGATTGGTTTTGCGGCGGGAATCAAATTAACCCACCTGTTGTAACTGATAATGAAATGTTGTTACTAAGTATGGAGATATTATTTTGATTTCACAAATCACAACACGCGATCGATTCTAATAACTATAATTTAAAAAGTATATTTATTTGTGTAGTACGGCTTTGGGACTTCAGATAGAATGAAATATGATCGTATTGGAAGAATGCTGAAATTTCAAACTCTTCTCGGTGATGTAATATTACGTTTGCCGGATCAGATATCATTCGAGTAAACGTCATATATCCGCGTTATTCTTTGATATAACATCAATAATTTATTCCGTACATCGAATAGTTGAGTTACAGCTATGCTACAGGTGAAATTTTACACATTTCCTGGCTTCAACGTATTGATTGAGGATCGTGTGTTCGGGTATGTATTATTTGGAGAATCTATTTTAACAATGCTTTCGTTTCATTTAAAATCTTTTTCTGCCCTCGCTGAAGTAAGTTTAGGTGTGTAACTAGTTAAATTCCATGTTGGTCTGTCAACAACGGTACTGCAATGTTTGATGAAGGAGTGATTTTAAATTAGGGTAAATTGAATTATTTTGGACTAGTCTATTCCATTTTTTTACCCTTCTGTTTTTTAGCTGTTCATTCATCAAAATCAATGTAGAATCTGTCATTTACACGTTTGTTTTTCGCTCGGCGTTAAATTAGTCCAGCAATCTGATTCTTTCTTTTTTGCTATCACATTTCATGAAAAGTTCTGTTGTAATTCTAAATCTAAACTTGCTTTAGTATAGAATTAATTGATTGACATCATCACACATTTTTCGTTGCTTCTTGCTTCATTTTGCCCGCATGGCCGGAAAAGTCGGCAATCCTAGCTCTACTGCATCCACTCGTAGCTTAGGGAAAGGGTTGATAATTGGTCCTAAATTTGGCTCCGGTCGGCGAGCTTCGCTAATAGCCTTTTATCAGCGAGGCTACGTGTTGCTTTTCCTCCTCGGATAAACCATTCTTCAGTGTTCGTCTTACTGCGGGGGTGACGGTGGTGATGGTAGAGTGACGAACGGTTCGATGGATAGACGACGGTAGGCAAAAAAGAAATGAAAAGAAAGGTTGACACGGTTGAGTGAGAATTGAATTTTCCCGCCCAGTTTGTTGCCTCGCTGTTTGCAACCATTCCGTCCGAGGAACACTCATGCAGAAGCTCGGCTCGTTCAAGCGCGAAAGGAAATCCCCAAACACAAAAGACGAAATGGGAGGACACATGCTGCCGGGAAGAAAGCCGATGGGGTCGTCCATGGAGGGTTTGACATTTTACGGACGGGGTCGCTTGCAAGTGTGTTAGATGTGGTGATTGATGAGTTTTAATAACTATAGTATAAAAGTGTGAGCAACAAAAGGTAAAAACACAACACTCATATCAAAAATCAAACAAGGTTCGTAATTTCGGATCTATCCCTGGATTTGAAACTGAAGCCAACTATAGAGTACCGAAGACACACAGATAACAGAAGCTTTATTCATTCCTTAGCCAGGACCAGTGCGCACATGTAGCGCATTGACGTGAACCTGCACCGTCATTTTCACTTGTGCGGTAGTAAAGTGCCTGTGCAACTCCACCTGTGAGTCACAACTGGGAACTGGGGTCGTCTGGCTCTCGGTATTTCATTTCTGCACGATGGCATATTCACACGGACTGTCGGTCGGATTCAATTGAATTTCATGCTTTGTTACGGGATTGGATGGATTTGTGTTAGACTGCTACTAACAATGGGATAGAAGGGTGTTGATGAGAAATGAACTTGGCGAAATTTTGCAACGTGGAATGAAACTGTTTTCGTCACTCACTGCGCTTTGGTTTTCTGTTCCTTTGAAATAAAGAATGATTCTGGTTTTCCGGAGTTCTGAGGGAAAACATTTCAATTGTACATCAATCCAATGTTGATTTTTTCTCACTATTAAAACAGTTCTGTCATAATTTTGACGTAAGTTTTTCTAGTCTTCTCTATCGCGATTTTTTTTACTTACACAACTTTATGCTAAGAAATTTTGAAAATAAGTTATTCACCTATTGATAAATATTTTAAAGTATCCATCCAGAAGTTTTTTGGTTTAACAATTTAAATATTCCATAAATTATTTTCTTTCAAAAAATTTCTTAAAGCTTATTGTATTACTAACATACATTTCACTGTCCTTGAATGAAGCTTTATTTATTGAACTACACTGCCGGTACCCGCTTAACTGTCCCATATTGATTTTCGTCACTTTTGAGTTATCATCGGGAATCGACTTAATTGTAATCATATTTTCCGAAAAAAATCTAAAATTGTTACTTTTGTATGGAAAAACATAGAAAAAATACCAAGTTGTGTTTGTCCCATATTGAAAGTACCCGCATTACAGTCCCACTGCATAATGGTATAAACTGCGAACATATAATGTTTTCCAGATTAGTATGTATCGGATAATTTTAGGCATATAGAAGTATGTCATTCAGTTAACTAGACTAACGTTGTTTTTCTGTAGTAAAATCTACGTTGCCGGTGATACTGCCGGTTGATGGTTGAATTTATATGTGATGGGACAAAATATGCGAGTACTTTTGAAATGTAGCCGCATATTTTGTCCATATAGCTTTTTTCTTAAGATATATAACGTAAAACCAATTCCACCCATGGTATTTTGTTCTCAACCTTAAACTTATGGTGCCATGAAATTGTTCTGGTCATTGGTTTTGAATGAAATTGCTTAAAATAGCTGGAAATCTGAAAATTAACGGATAATAATAAATCGCCGTTTTCTCAACATGTTGTTTTTCATTATGGGACAGTTATTTAGGTACCGGCAGTACACAGATGTCTCAGATTATGTAAAAAAATTTCTAGATCTGCCTAGAATGTTCAGCGCATAAAACGGTAGAAGTTTCCGATGGTAATCTTCCATTTTATGACACTTCCACGATGCTTTCATACGTGTTGCAGTTTCAGATTCCTCAAAGTTTCCACGTTTTCTCAATGTAGGTACACTAGCTTAATTAGAAAGTGCAAATTCACATCTAGAGTAGAACTAAAAAAAATTAACCGATAGTGGACCTCTTCGCTTTGTTAACCTCTAGTGGACTATACGTCATATTAACCCTATCCCTGCGGAGAGAAATCAGTTTTTACATCGAAAAATGACATTCAAACTCTTATTATTCATATTGCATGTTGAAGATCAATCTGTTCTCCAACTGCCTAGAATTTTTTCATCGTTAGAAATTTCATGTATAGTTATTAAACTGTTATCAAAGTTTATATGTCAGGTGATGCCATATCACCCGCGGGGAATGGGTTAACTCAATTTCTCTCAACATCAATCGGAATTCATTAATGTTTGTGATGCAGATCGGTTGAAAAAGATGTTTCCCGATGGAAGTTTTCTGAAAATCCCTCGAGTTTTCAAATAAATTGAGTAAACCCGTAAAAACCCGGGACGGAACTTGTTTTTTTGAAAATGCTCGTTCCCAGCACTGGAATTTTATGAAAATACGTAGTTTTGTGATTTTGTACTGAAATAATTTGGAAACTCCGAAATTCATACTTACATGCCATATTTCATCCACCTGACATGATTTGATACATGGAGCAATTGATACGTATGCAAATTCCCAGTGTTTGCTCAATCTGTTTGAAAAATTAGAAAAAAACACAGACATATTTGCATCTCACAAAAACGGGGAGAGATCCAGAGGAGTTGCACCTATACCAAAACTTAGAGCAACTATTTCCCTTGAATAAAATTCCAAGTTTTCCCAAATCGGCCATTCCAGTGCTGAGAACGAGCATTTTCAAAAAACGAGTTCCGTCCCGGGTCTTAACGGGTTAAGCTGGCGAGTGGTCCACTATAAGTTAATTTACGCTAGATCACTTCCTTGGGTGGACCACCCTGACGGAAAAACTGTTTATTCTCTTGATATGAATTGGAATCCAGGGTAAATTACCTTATTGTGGACCACTTTCCTATATCTCGTGATATGAAATGGAATCCTGGGCGAATTATCTTATCACGTAGAAAGCTTGGGGGGGGGGGGGGGGGGGGTATGTGTAATGTCCAAAAATGTGTGTAATGTACAAAATTTTTAAAATTTATATGGGCAGTTATCCACGGAGTGGGAGGAGGGGGTCAAAATCGTTAAAAATCTGTTCACGTGGAATGTGGATGGCCCCTTATTGTGGACCAC